>NC_018327.1:72500-75000 GCF_000234665.1 Leishmania mexicana MHOM/GT/2001/U1103
CCAGTGGGCCTCTTCCCCTGTCTGCTCCCTTCGCACAACTGCGCATCATCATCGCGCCACCGCCGTCGGCGTCTACTTGCGTTAACGCGAAGGCTTTGCTCTCTCTCTTAGGTTTCTTCCAGCGCACTGCAGCATCGACATCTCAGCACCGCTCCCCTGACACGGCCGCGTGCACCCGCACCGCGCTCTAGCAGTCCCCATGCAATACGAGGACCCGCGCCATCACAGCTCAGCGTTAGCGGAGCGCAAGACACTGCCGAAAGGTGGACACCAGAATGGCGCTCGTGAACGGCTTGTAGCCATTTCAAAAGGCATGGAAGCGAATCGAAAGGCTGTGCTGCAGGAGTGCGATGCGCTGAAACAGCGAATAACGGAGCTGTGGGGCCCGCCGAAGCGCTACGTAGCGTGCGACGAGGACCGTGCCTCCTTTATCCATCGCGTGTGGTACATATTTGTGTATCCGATGGTGCTGCTCGCATCACGGGAACAAATTAGTCTTGAGAATTTGCCCCCGCCGACGCGGGATGCGCGCGCGCACGACTGCGGGCTGCGGCTGTCGCGTGCTGTGCAGGCTGCGATGTACGAGCGTAACGCGTGGCACTGCATGGTTGGGGCGGAGGTCGTGAGCACGCTGGACGCTTCGAGTCGCGGCGTTCTGCGGTGGGTTGGGGTGCCGCAGCAGGGCGGGTACACGCGGATGATGGCTGGCGTGGAGTGGAGCGTGCCGCCGGCTCTGCGCACCGCTGCGAGGTCCGACAACAGCGGTGTGTCGCCGTTCTTCGACGGCGTTGCGCACGGCGAGCACCTGTTCACACCTGAGCAGAGTGGCATGTCGACGCTGGAGGAAGTGACGTGCGTAAGGTCGCTGTCGTTGGATGGGAGGCCGGTGGACCCTGCTTCTGTGCCGACACCGCGCCGGCTCTCTCTCACGCGCATGCTCCTGGCGTCGCTGCCGGAGTATTTTTGGTGGCAGTTTCCCCTCAAACTTGTTGGCGACGTGTGCACCCTCACCATACCTTTTCTGTTGAAGGCCTTTGTGCACTTTATCAGCGAGCGCAACCAGAGCTGGGTGTACGGGCTGGGGCTGGCAGTGACGTTCTTTCTGACACAACTGATGCAGAGTACCTGCCTGCACCGCTACTACTACGTGAGCATCAAGTGTGGCCTGCAGTACCGCTCCGCCCTTAACGGGTTGATCTTTGAGAAGGTGTTCACGATCTCCAACAAGGCTCTGGCGCATCCACAGATGAACACTGGCCGCATCATCAACATGATGAGCACGGACACCGAGCAGGTGAACCAGTTCATGCAGCATTGCATGTACATCTGGAGCAGCCCCATGGTCTTTCTTTTCGCCATCTCATTTCTCAGTCGCTTGGTGGGTTGGTGCTCCATCATGGCTCTCGTGGCGCTGCTCATGACGCTGCCGATCAACGCTTGGCTGATGAAGTGGCAGATGGCGGCGCGGCGAAAGCTCGTCAAGGCGACGGACGTGCGTGTGAAAGCAGCGAACGAGTTCTTCTCTGGCATCCGCGTCGCCAAGTTTATGACGTGGGAGCCGCGGTTTATCGCCAACATCGAGGAGAAGCGCACCTTGGAGATGTCGTACTTGAAGCAGGTGCAGACCGCGCGAGTCTGCACGTCGTTTGTGAGCATGGCCACCCCACAGGTCATGATCGCGGCAGTGCTCATTGTGTATTACCTGCTTGGGCACGAGCTGACGCCGACGGTGGTGTACCCGACCATCTCTCTCCTAGGCATTATCAGGATGCCGTTTAATATGCTGCCGTATGTGTTCACTGCGTCTGCGCAGTATCTTGTGGCAATCACGCGCCTCAACAAATTCCTCGAGTGCGACAACGCCACCTGCTCCACTGTGCAGGACATGGAGGAGTACGCGAGGGAGCAGAGCGAGCACAGCGCTGCCTGCCAGCTTGCCGCTGTGCTGGAGAACGTCGACGTGACTGCGTTTGTGCCCGTGAAACTGCCGTTTGCGCCGTGTTTGCACGTGCCGTTCGTTCCGCGCGTGCTGCGGATGCTGTGCTGCGGGCGCTGCCGGCCTGCGAAGCAGTACTCCGCGCCGGCGGCTGTGGCCGAGGATGTGTACGCGGTTTCGCAATCATCACCCTCCTCGCCGTCTTCGTCGCCATCTCCGCGCGGAGGCGGTAATCAGAAGGGTAATCCTGAGGCGGAGTGGTACGAGCTGGAGCCGAAGGTGCTGCTGCGCGACGTGTCTGTGAGTGTCCCGCGCGGAAAGCTGACGGTTGTGCTTGGCGCGACGGGGAGCGGGAAGTCGACGCTGCTGCAGTCGCTGCTGTCGCAGTTCGAGATCAGCGAGGGCCGCGTGTGGGCGGAGCGGAGCATCGCGTACGTGCCGCAGCAGGCGTGGATCATGAACGCGACGGTGCGCGGCAACATCCTGTTCTTCGACGAGGAGGACGCCGCGCGGCTCGCGGATGCCGTGTGCGTGAGCCAGCTGGAGGCGGACCTTGCGCAGCTT
>NC_018327.1:80000-90000 GCF_000234665.1 Leishmania mexicana MHOM/GT/2001/U1103
GCTCCGTCCGCCACTGCCCTTTTCTCCTCTCGCCGGCTTGCCTGTCTCGCGCCGTCTCTGTGGGGGGTGACGCCACAGCACCCCATCAGCCGAGGGTGGAAGGTCAGTACGTGTAGACTCGGCTTCACAGATGGCTATACTGCGGCGCACACACGCTTACACACGACGGCGCTACCGCCGGTATTGCTGCATCTGTGCCTTGCCCCTCTTCTGTCTTTGCTTCGTCGCCTTTCAGTCACACGCTTACGTCTTGTCGGGGGAGTGCGCGGAAAGCGCACAAAGAAAGAAGCCGTGCTATGAGGGGTCGAGTCTGCGCCCCCGTGATGGACTGCTCTGCCGGCCCCCCTCCCCTCCCCCCCACACACACGTCTCATCCCTGGGGTCCCGTGTGCACCCAAGCAAAACGGGTGAGAACAGCTCCGCCTCGCCGACATCCCCGATCCTCTGACGCACACACACCTTTGGCCTCCCCCCGCTCTGCTTCTTGTATATGTGTTCCTTGGCGGGCCTTCGCCGCCTGTCTGGTGAGAGTGTTTGGCCTGCCGCGGGCGTCGCTGATGTCGGCATCCGCGTAAAATGCCAAGGGAACGTGCCTTGTGTCGTTTTCGTATGTGTGCTCCCTGTTTTCTGTGACTAGCTACGAAGGCGTAGTGCATCTCTGGGCACGTGGGCGGCACTTTCTCTCCCCATCTAGTGTTCGCTTGAATGCGCCGAGGAGCCGCCGGGGGATGCGCGTGTGTAGCCGCGCACCGTGGTGGTTGTGGTGGTGGTGGTCTGTGCGGGTGCATCGCCGGTGTCAACACGACCACCGCAGTGCGCGGCTACACACGCGGCATCCCTTACACTCCCCAAGGGACCATTCAGGATTACACGTCCTCTCCGCGGCACGGAAGGCTGGCTGAGATGCAGCGCAATATCGACAGGGAGGCGAGAAGGGCGCCGACCGGACTCTACGAAGGTCCGACCATCACCACCAAGGACGGTGCGAGGCCACTTTTTCCTCCCGAAAAAGCACGTCACGCCAACCGCGGCTCGGCCCCACATGGAGCGCCACCACCGACCTATGCTCCGCAGTTCGCCGCACCGGCTGCGATGCGCGAGGACATGATGCCGCCGCAGTCTGATTCCTACCAATGCGACCTCCGCAGCGACCCCGCGTACGCTGACGATCCAGAGCATATTGTGGCGGCACGCCAGCGGATTATGACCATGCAGAGCGACTCGTATGGCGAGGCGATGCGCGGGATGGTGACTCCGCCTCCGCCGCCGAATCCTGACGCGCAGCAGGCGTACCGGCAGCCTCGGGTGCAGCTGGATGACAGCTGGTGGATCCTGATGTGGTCCTTCGCAGCCCTTTTCGTGGTGATGGCCATGTATGGAAAGTAGTCTAGGCGAGTGTAGTGGGTGAGAGTGGGGAGACGCTGTTGCAGCGGCAGATTTGCGTCAGGTGGATGATGGCGGCTGCTCACGAATCGCTCGAACTTCATCTATTTCTCTCTCGCTGCTCCTCTTGAAGCCGGTGCTGCTGCAGATGCAACCCCTCCCCCTCCCCCCGTGGGGTGTTCGTGCAGCCGCCCTGCCCCCTCCCCCTCTTTCGCACCTTGTTATCTGATGCGACTCTATATGAGTCATCGCGGTCTGGCCGCGTTCTTCTTCGGTTCGCAGGTTTGGACACCGCCTGGGACATTCTCCCCCCCCCTCCCCCACCCTCTCAAGTGTGCCTGCCGGGCGCGTGCACACGGCGTGTCGTGCGGAGGGGGGGGTTCACGTCGAGGCAGAACGAAGCAAAACGAGCCAACAAAACGGAAAACTCGCGCATGCGACTCTTCGGGTGTGTGCCTCGCTTCCCCCGTCTGTGACCTCCGAGTGTGTTTCAGAGCAGAGGAAGCACAAGCGGGAACAATCACAACAGAGATGCACGATATCCGTGTCATCTGCCTCTTGTTTCGTGTCCACGAGAAGGTGTGAGGGCGAAGGGGAAGAGACTGCAACTGCCGTCCTCCGTTGCCTGCCTTTCGCATGCACTCCTAACACCAACTCATCGTGACACACGTGCACCCACGCACATCGGTCTACCTCATGCATGCACTGCATCTTTGTCCTTCTGTACCTCCGTCCCATCGAACTCTCGTTGCATGCCTTCATGCAGCTTCAAGAGAATAAGCAAAAGGCAAGATGCTCTTGAACGCACTTTTCTGCCCTCGCCGCCGACTTCACATTGGCCAGCCGACCGCACTCCTTCTGCTGCAACCGCAGCAAGGTGGCAGCAACCGCCCACCACGCAAGCTGACGATGAGCAAACGACGGCTCATGACGAAGCAGAAGCCTTATTGCAAAACCACGTCATCTGGTCCCATCTGCGTCATGCTCATGTCGTTCGTCTGCTACATGATCTACCAATCACGGTACGGCTTCGATGATGATCGCCTGTTGAGGTAAAACGGTACAATGTGTGGCTGCGCACGCGCCAGCGCTGCGGCCCCTCACAACCCAACGCACATGGAGTAAGGCATAGGGAAAGGGATGGCAAGGGCGAGGGAGGGAAGGATCTGCAGTGTGGTGCCGCTACACAGTGCTGCGCGCGCGAGTGCGTCCACCTGTCCGCGACCTTCTTCTGACAATTACTGGGCACAACTTACACAGCTGTGCCTCTGTGTGCTCACCCTTTCCTCCATCTTCCTCGCTGCACGAGGTTCTCGCCAGCACACATGCTCGCATAAACCACACCGTCCGCTTGTCCGTCTGCGTACCCGCATGGGTGCATCGACTGAGGTGCGGTAAGGAGCCGATAGACACCCGAGCAACGACGTGACGTCAACCCTTTCCTTGTCAGCGTGTCTAATCGATCACCATCAAACCAGCAGACCATGCGCACATGCCCAGCCACAGCTCACCTGCCCCTGCGGGGCACCGCCGCTACATCCCTGTTGCGTAGCGCGAGCTGTGTGTGGTCGAATCGGGCCATGCGTCGTACCGTCTCTTCCCGTGCCGGTGAGGGCCCTGTGAGACCCGGCACTCGGCCTGTACGCCATGCGTGTTGCTGCGCCAGCCCATGCCGCGGCATGCCGTAACGCGGTGTGGCGGCTCGCCGCGTTGGAGTGTGCATGGCGCGGTGGCGCCACTCGGGCTACTCTAGTCACGCCCCCGGCATCTGCGCCTCATCGGCCCAGGCGGTGGGATGCAGGGGATGCCGCGCATCTCGCACACATGCACTGCTGGGCTGCTTGGCACGCATCTCTTCTCAGCTTCTCCCGTCCATCGCCCTTGCTCCTCTGACCTCTGCATGCTTTGCTTAGATGCGGTACGCCGTGCCAGCGGAGTAGCCGGCAGTGCACCATGCGCACTGCATCTTGCCACTGCCAGCCACGCGTCGCTGCAGCAATGCAGAGGACGGACAGGCGCGCGTGCGGAGCTGGGCGAGGATGGCCTCCTGTCGTCTCGTGAGCCCGACACCCTCGTTGCCTGGTGCGGGACGGCTGCCGCCATGTAGCTGGCGCGATATGTAGTGAGCCGGTACACGCGTGATCGCGGGCGCGAGTCTCTTTGGCACAGCGCCAGCCCAGGCCTCTCCGTCGGCAACAAGAGTCCGCAGCCGTGCCCGGCGGCAGGGTGCCCGCTATTGGCTCCCCCACGGAGGGCGTGCTGGACCCTCGTGCCACGGTGCGGTGGCCGGGATCGCGAAGGACGGCAACCTAAGTGGCCACACGCAAAAAAAAAAGATGTTTAGGCAGAGAAGAAAACTCTGACGCTGGCGTTGATGGACGGGCAGGAAAAGCGGTGTGTCGGACGTTGTGTCGGTGAACGTCGTGTGCGCCTTTGTACGTCGCCCTTGTGCCTCACGGAGGCTCCAATAAGGGGTAGGAGGATGTGTCGTAATGGACGTCTGGAGGTGCAATACAGGTGCTGCGGGACGGTTGAAGGGAGCGATGCCGGTGTTGCTCACCGGTATGCACGCGCCTGGCAGCGCTCTGACTAAAACCGGTCACAGGAAACTGCGCGCGTGTACTCCCATCTACTTCTTCCTGCCTCTTGCTCTTTCTCTCGCTCGCCTTCGACGGGGCGAACGGCCAGCGTTCACCGCAAGACAGCCCCCACCGTTTCTTGGTTTCCTCAGCGCCCTTGCGCACTCGCCCTTGACTTTGTACTTTGTTGGCGATGCGAGTTGTGAGCTCCCACTAGTCCGCTCTCGTGCCGCCCTCCACTTCCGCTCACGCCACAAGACGAAGGCGGCGTTATGCATGTCGGCTAGTCTCATGACGGGCCAGGTCCGCAATAGCTGGCGGCGCAGCATCTACCTGTGGCTCACCACTTCCGCCCGTGACAGTCGCAACCGAACTGATGATGTCGGCACCCATCTCCAGGCATCGCGCAAAGAGCGAAACAAGGTGCAGAGAGTCAACGACTTGTTCCATGCTTCTGGTATGTGGCACTACCACCGTGACACTCTGGAGGGCATCACTCTTCAAGGAATGGGCAAGGGGCTTGCATGGAGCTTCATGATTGTCCCTGCGTGTTTTGTGCTGACCTTCATCGTCTGCATAACCTTGTATCGTAGAGGTGACCGGCGCGCACAGCAACAGCACGCGCAAGAGGAGTGGCAGCATCACCTGCTGGAAGCGGCGCAGAAACGGGCGGCAGCCGACAAAGAACTGAAGTCGGCATGCAATCACGCTGTGGAGGTGAAGTCTGTACTTCGCTCCATTCGGGAGGAACAGCACTGGGCTGCGCAGCTAGAGTCGAACATGGCCATCATCAACGAAAAGCTTCAGTGCCACATAGGCGATGACGAGTCAACGCGGAAAGACGGGTGAAAAGGACGTGCAAGCGCCCAAGTCCGTCGGCGTTCGTGCACCCAGCGCCCCCCGCTTCTCCAGCTTGCAGAGACACACAATAGTTTTCCCGCGCTTCCTACTCGTACCGCCTCTCGTACGCATTGGCGTGCATGCGTGCTGCACCCGTTGGTAGTGCGTGCCGAGATCACATCAAGACGACAGTCACCGAATACAGTCACGCTCAGGAGGGCCTATGACAGGCTGATGTGGGCCCGTGTGTGTGTGTGCTGCTGCTGCCACGCCAGCACACATATCGAATATACGTAGACGTACATATACCCACCATGCACGCGCTTTCTCCCCCCTCGTCGTGATACACTAGATGACGTGACGTCCTCTGCCTCACTTTGCCCAACTCCTTGTGCTTGTCTTCTCCGCCACAGCTACTCCACTGCACTGCACCGCACCCCCTAATCCCTATACGGATGCCTATCCTTCCTGCAAACCCTCGAACACACACACTAACATATACACTGCGTATCACGCTTGAGCCTCTGCACATGAATGGATTCTTGGCGTCTTCCTCGATCTCGTGCGCATCCATTCAGTCGTGACACCCACGCCTCACCAGCCACCGTTTACCGCTGACCACACCTGCGACGTGCAAGCACCGTCGTCGGACCCTCCTCCGCCTTTTGGTACGTTTACAAGAGGGAAGGGAAGTGCGGCCACAGACGGTAGAAGCACACAGAAAGGTAAGCTCATCCCTCTTCATCCAACCTCCTCTTCGTCTTCCCCTCCCCCTCCCCTGTCTCGCCTTCTCAGCCGTGCGACATCTACTCCCGGCGCCATCATACGCGCCCTCCCGAGTGATCAGTCTCGCCTTACCGCGTCGTCCTTCTGTTATTCTCGTTGCCCCATTCCTCATTGCCATTGCTTGTGTGTGTGTGTGTGTGCGCGCCCGAGTGGCTGACCTTCCCCACCGCTGCATCGCCTCTCTTGTGTGCCTGTGGGACGTGCGTGCACTGCCGTTGGAACGACTTGACGAGCCCTGCACCCCACCCTAATCCCCTCCCCCAAACCTTACAAAAGAGGAGACACAATGCTCAACGAGGTGCACGTGAACGCAGACCCGAACACCATCTCCACCTTGGATGAGCCGGTGCTTCAGACGCTGCTGCGCGATGCCAAGGCGATCGGCCGCAAGCTCGTCGTGGTTGTTTGCCCCCCTCTAGGAGCTGAGAAGGAGCTTCGCGATTGGGATCTCTGGGGGCCGCTGTTCCTGTGTCTCATTCTTGCCTCCATCCTCACCATTAACGCCAGCGATGACCAAGGCGCCGCCGTCTTCTCTGCGGTCTTCATCTTTGTCTGGCTTGGCGGTCTTGTCGTCACCGTCAACGCCAAGCTCCTCGGCAGCAAGATCATGTTTTTTCAAACGTACTGCGCCATCGGCTACTGCTTGGCGCCGATCTGTCTCGGCGCTCTCTTGTGCTGCATCATCCCGTGGTTTTTATTGAACCTCTTGCTGTGCTTCGTTGCGTGGGCATGGGCCTGCTGGGCAGCCCTGCGCTTTTTCCGAAACACGGTGAGCGCTGACCGTGAAGTGCTGGTTGTGTACCCTGTCGGACTCTTCTACATCTTCTTCACCTGGATGGTTCTGGTGGGTATTTAGAACGAACCCGCGATATTCCGATCGGCGATGTAGTGACCGTTCTTCACACGCAAGCCGACCACCAGCACCAAGTCAGAGACTACAAGAAGGCCGATGATGACGTCAAAACCTTCACGTAGGGGGGGGGTCCAGGGGCGGAAGGCAGGTCCGTGTAAGTGTTGGATGCACCGAAAGGCAAGCAGGCAGGCGCGCGCACACACACACAGACACACACACAGAGTTTGTGGTCGCTCTGCGTCTGCCGCCATTTCTTTCCCTTTCTCACTTCCTTCCTCGTATCCCGTTCGCGTTCCTACGTGTGCGTGCGCTGGTTGGCGCGCCTTCTGTGCCAAGATGTGCGTCCGCCTACGAGTGTGCGTGTGTGTGTGCTCTCTCCTATCGCTCTGCCGTCTTTTGTGTTTTTCTTATTTTGGCTCGTGTCTCTCTCTCTGTCAATGCAGCTGATGACGTGGGATATCCAAGTGCGTCGTGGCGCAAGGGCTCGCTCACCCACTCTCTGTGGGGGAGTGCCGTGGTGCCCCCGCGATCCCTGCACATGCCGGTCCGCCTCTGTTGGCCAGAGGGTCGGGTGCCCTCGAGGTGGGGAGGTCAGTGAGATTCATCGCTGGTGGTGTTGGTGGTGCTTCGGAGCGAGCTGCGACAGTGCACACACGCTTGTGCCATCCATGTGATGGGCGAAGTGTCCGCGTGACTCGAGCGTATCCGACCCCCGCCCCTCACTGCCTGCTGATGGTGAGGAGACTGCACCACCGGTGAAGATGCACGAGGCGGCGACCGGCATGATGGAGGGAGTGCCTGCGCGGCGGCCTGCGGAGGTGCGGGGTGGTGGGTAGGCTGTGAAACCATGAGCGTGCTCAGCTGACGGAGCCGGTGCACTACTGTGCTGGCGTGCCTACGACTTCTTGGCTCCACGCGATGTGGGGTCTCTGGCATGCCAGGGGTGGACAGTGACTTGAGGTGATGTTTTGTGGCGGAACGCTCATGTTGAAAAAGTAAAGGTGTGCAGCGGTGGCCGTTGCACTGTCCATTTCATCGCCCACTCCTTTCCTGGGCGTGCCTCTCGTACTTCCGTCTGGGACGAATCGTGCGCTTCGCTGTATGCTCCGTTGCCCTGCCCGGGCGTGCTTCAGGATGGAAGGCACTCGGTCGAGTGATGCGGCTTCTGATTGCTCTCGCTTGTCCGTCCTTTCTCCTCGCTGCGCCGCCTGGGATGTCTCTTATCGGTGTGCTTGGATGTGTGCGCATGTGCGTGGGTGAAATCATGTCCTCTTGGCACCTCCCCCTTCTGCCTTGCCGCTCTCCACCGTAAGCGTGACTCAGTCTTCACGAGGCGCTTTCAGTCTTTCCTTTGGTGGCGGTGGTGGTTGCCAAGTACCTGAGCTGATCGGTGCGTGTGGCGTGCGTGTGCCGAGTGCATCCCGACCCTGACCCCTGCCTTTGGCTCCTCCGGTGCTACGCCACAGTCCTCCTTGCCGCAGTCCGCCCGGTGCCCGTCGTTGATAGAGTGTGCCAAGACGCACCTCGCCTCCCTCGGTTTGTGCGCCGTTTGGGACACTGGTGCTCTTCCACCGCTGCTATACGGCTCCCAGGACAGGGTTGTGCGAACTACGTCGCCTTCGTTTTCTTCCAGCTCCCCCCTCCGTTCTGTCTTCACATAGGAAAGACGGTGTAGAGATCGGTGCATACATGAGGGGCACCTGCAGCGCGCAGGACATGGCGACACCAGACTTTCTACGCTTATCACCGACTGACGAGTCCAGTGAGCTCATAATCCGTGCTCCCTCGCAGCGGCGCCACACCCAATGTAGCACAGACAACAGCCACACCACCAGCATCATTACTAACGTGGAGGCGGTGGACGATGTTGTGCAGGTGCGCTGCCAGCAACAGGCGCAGCGCGAGTTCGCGGAGCAGCTGGACGAGCTGTGGGGCTGCGAGCCTGCCTACACGCCGACGGTGGAGGACCAGGCGAGCTGGTTCCAGCACCTGTACTACGGGTGGATCGGAGACTACATCTACAAGGCTGCGGCAGGGATCATCACAGAGGCGGACCTGCCACCACCGTCGCGGAGCACACGGACGTACCACACGGGGCGCGAGCTGTCGCGGCAGGCGCATGCCGACATCGACGCAAGCCGGCGGTGGGACGGGTATGTCGGGTGCGAGGTCTTGTACGAGGCGGAGGCGGAAACGAGCGGCGTGCTGCGGTGGGTCGGGTATTTGCAGCAGTCGGATTACCCACGGTCGCTGGTGGCTGGGGTGGAGTGGCGTGTGCCGCCGCGGTACCGGCGGCAGGCCGTGCCGGGCAGTGCGGCGGGGCTTCACAACGGGGTCGTGCACGGTGAGCGGCTGTTTCGGCCATACCAAGACAACTATCTCTGCTCGTGCGAACCGGTCGACCGGCTTTACCTAAGCTCGATGTGCAGCCTGCGGCGTCCGAGGCCGCCGCCGTCGCCAGATCTCCTGTTTACACTGTTCAAGGCGCACTGGTACCACGTGTGGACGCAGATCCTGCCGAAGCTGCTGTCGGACGTTACCGCGATGATGCTGCCGGTGTTGCTGGAGTACTTTGTGAAGTATCTAGCCGCCGATAACGCAACGTGGAGCTGGGGTGTGGGACTTGCGCTGACACTCTTCCTCACGAGCGTGGTCCAGAGTTGCGCAGCGCATAAGTACGACCACATCAGCATCCGCAGCGCGGCGCTGTTTGAGACGTCGTCGATGGCGCTGCTGTTCGAGAAGTGCTTCACAGTCTCGCAGCGGTCGCTGCAGCGCCCGGACATGTCCGTGGGCCGCATCATGAACATGGTCGGGAACGACGTGGATAACATCGGCAGTCTCAACTGGTACGTGATGTATTTTTGGAGTGCCCCGCTGCAACTGGCGCTGTGCATTCTGCTGCTGATAAGGCTGGTGGGGTGGTTTGCGCTGCCCGGCATGGCCGTCTTATTCGTGACGCTCCCGTTACAGGGCGCGATTTCCAAGCATATTCAGGGGGTGTCTGAGCGAATGGCAAGCGTGGTGGACCTGCGTATCAAGCGCACGAGCGAGCTGCTCTCCGGTGTCCGAATCGTGAAATTCATGGGGTGGGAGCCTGTCTTCCTCGCCCGAATCGAAGAGGCGCGCAGTCGCGAGCTGCGGTGTCTGCGAGATGTGCATCTCGCCAATGTCATCTTTATGTTGGTGAACGACGCGACACCGACGTTGGTCGTCGCGATAGTTTTTATCTTGTACCATGCGAGTGGGCAGGCGCTGAGGCCGGAGATTGTTTTTCCGACAATTGCCCTGCTCAACACGATGCGCGGGTCGTTCTTTATGATCCCGATTATCATCTCCGCCATCCTGCAGTGCTTGGTGTCGACAAAGCGGGTAACCACTTTTATGGAGTGCCCTGACACGCGCTCACAGGTGCAGGACATTGCCGGCATCGACGCATCTGGTGCTGCAGCCGTCTTCAAGGATGTATCCATCCACGCATACCTGCCGGCGAAACTGCCTCGATGCAAGTCGCGCTTGACGACCATGCAGCGCATTACGCTGTGGCTCCGCCGGCGCG
>NC_018327.1:95000-189513 GCF_000234665.1 Leishmania mexicana MHOM/GT/2001/U1103
CAATGATGCTGAAAGTGAAGGAGATGCCGAGCAGGTTGTGAAGTGCGTGCGCGTCGGCTTGTGCGCCGCAGTGCGCGCCACCACCACCACCACCACCACCACACTGCTTACAACGCCTGCATCTCTTTTTTCTTATCTTTGTATCGCCTGCTCCGTGCTGCGCACGCACTGCCTTCTACTTTCTGCTACGTGAGGTCTCTCTCTCTCTCTCTCGCTTCCGTGTCTGCTTCATCACAGGAGTATTCGCGCTGACGCCCACGCAGTGCAAATTGCCGACCGTAACTCTCTTACCTTCTCTCTTGTTCCCGTACCCGGTTTTCGCCCGCAGAAGCCATGAGGAGAACGCTTTTGGGTACTGTGCAGAGGATGGGTCGAAGTGGATGCAGTACCCTGCCGGTCACTTGCTCACGGAAGACTGAGCGCAGAGCCACGTATTCCTGCCTTTCCGTGCGTGAGCGGTGAGCGTCGGTGCCTCGTCCGGCAGGTGAATTTCAACCGCCGCTTCTGCCCTTTTTTCCGCTCTACTCGTTCTGCGTCAAGCGTGAGTGTGCCTGCGCGCGGCGCCTCTGCGATTCTGCCCGAGTGCCTTGCTCTCTCTCTGACCACCTTGTGCCCTCTCCGCCGGTGCACATGGGGGAACCGGCGCCTGCATGGTGTGTGCTCCCCTGCGCCGTGGCGGCATGCCGACCAGCCTTTCCGGCGAGGGTGTCCACCGTGGCAGCCGAAGGCACTAACGTGAGTACAAGTGGTGAAGAGGTAGAATACACACGTGCCCTCACGCAGGCGCCGCGTCGTCTTCGTGTCTTCTGTGTTTTTCTTTCCGTGTCCGCTCTCGCTCTCTCTTCGCGCATTTCATACCTTCATCAGTATCTTCTTTGTTTTCTTGCGGCTTCGAATTCGTGTCACCGCCCTGCCACAGCCCGCCTTTGCGTCCTCTAGCCATCATGTGTGCAGCGGTACTCCGTAAGAGCTCTCCGAGTGCATTCTAGTATGCCAGCGGAGAGGAGTGCTTTCTTCTATGTGCTCTGTTTTCCAGTGTGTCTACTCGACCACCATCAAACCAGCAGACCATGCGCACATGCCCAGCCACAGCTCACCTGCCCCTGCGGGGCACCGCCGCTACATCCCTGTTGCGTAGCGCGAGCTGTGTGTGGTCGAATCGGGCCATGCGTCGTACCGTCTCTTCCCGTGCCGGTGAGGGCCCTGTGAGACCCGGCACTCGGCCTGTACGCCATGCGTGTTGCTGCGCCAGCCCATGCCGCGGCATGCCGTAACGCGGTGTGGCGGCTCGCCGCGTTGGAGTGTGCATGGCGCGGTGGCGCCACTCGGGCTACTCTAGTCACGCCCCCGGCATCTGCGCCTCATCGGCCCAGGCGGTGGGATGCAGGGGATGCCGCGCATCTCGCACACATGCACTGCTGGGCTGCTTGGCACGCATCTCTTCTCAGCTTCTCCCGTCCATCGCCCTTGCTCCTCTGACCTCTGCATGCTTTGCTTAGATGCGGTACGCCGTGCCAGCGGAGTAGCCGGCAGTGCACCATGCGCACTGCATCTTGCCACTGCCAGCCACGCGTCGCTGCAGCAATGCAGAGGACGGACAGGCGCGCGTGCGGAGCTGGGCGAGGATGGCCTCCTGTCGTCTCGTGAGCCCGACACCCTCGTTGCCTGGTGCGGGACGGCTGCCGCCATGTAGCTGGCGCGATATGTAGTGAGCCGGTACACGCGTGATCGCGGGCGCGAGTCTCTTCGGCACAGCGCCAGCCCAGGCCTCTCCGTCGGCAACAAGAGTCCGCAGCCGTGCCCGGCGGTAGGGTGCCCGCAACTGGCTCGCTTTACTGTCAACGCACCTGATGACGTGGGATATCCAAGTGCGTCGTGGCGCAAGGGCTCGCTCACCCACTCTCTGTGGGGGAGTGCCGTGGTGCCCCCGCGATCCCTGCACATGCCGGTCCGCCTCTGTTGGCCAGAGGGTCGGGTGCCCTCGAGGTGGGGAGGTCAGTGAGATTCATCGCTGGTGGTGTTGGTGGTGCTTCGGAGCGAGCTGCGACAGTGCACACACGCTTGTGCCATCCATGTGATGGGCGAAGTGTCCGCGTGACTCGAGCGTATCCGACCCCCGCCCCTCACTGCCTGCTGATGGTGAGGAGACTGCACCACCGGTGAAGATGCACGAGTCGGCGGCCGGCATGATGGAGGGAGTGCCTGCGCGGCGGCCTGCGGAGGTGCGGGGTGGTGGGTAGGCTGTGAAACCATGAGCGTGCTCAGCTGACGGAGCCGGTGCACTACTGTGCTGGCGTGCCTACGACTTCTTGGCTCCACGCGATGTGGGGTTTCTGTCTGGGTGGATGTCATGGAGTTGATTGTAGGGCAGGTGGGCGAATGGAGGCGTGACGAGAGAGCGTGCGGGGCCCCCAGGAGATGATTGTACTTTGGGATAGTCATAAGGCACTCGTGCGATGGATGGCGTATCGCGGGGCTGAGAGAGGTCGCGTTCTCCGGTTTCTTGTGTATGTCGAGTGTCCGGCGAGACCCATGATTGGTTGCAGTGGAAGATCAATGGTCTTGCGCGATGAGCAGCGCCGCTGCTGAGCATCGTATGTGGAGTAGGATGGAGAGCGGCGCAAAGGAGGGTCAACGTGTTACTTGCGTGTATGTCGGCGGCGGACGGCCTCCAGTGTCGGCGTCTCTCCTCTGCTCAGTGACGGTGCTGTAGGGCTTGACCGTCTTCCTTAGCGAAAGTGTTGGCTAGGGTTTCGAGCGCCAGAGAGCATTGCCGGCGCTACCGATGCCGGGGCCTTCTTGCGGCATCCCTGGAGAGCCCTGTCCTCTCAATCTTTCTCTGGCGAGCTGCAGTGGTAGATGTGGGCTGTGCGCATCCTTGCGTTGGATGTGCGTGGAGTTGAGTGACAGAAAGGTGTCGCTACAAAGCGGGAGGGTTTTTGTAGTGGGTCTACTGTTTAGTGTGTCGCTGTGTGCGCCACCCCCTCCCTCTTACGGAACGTTCACTTCGTTGATGGCCACATCGCCGCGGGTAGCGCCCCGTTGCTTTTCGCACCACTTCTGTGGGTGTGTGTGCCGCCGGTGGTCTTCCTCACCCTCTGGATTGGCGGAAGAGTGCCGGGAAGTCAAACCCGTTCAGCGCTCCTCCAGGTGGTAGTATTCCGGTGGTATCTCTGCTGTGTCGGAGGTTCCTAGAGGCAGTATCCGCGATCGTGTTGTATGTCGGTAGTGCAGTGCCGCGAAAACTGCCAAGCTTGATGCAGATGAGCGCGTCCCGCGCTCTCACACGCGTGCCGTGGAAGGGGTGCTCTTCACTCAAGAAATACCCCTCACGCCCACTCGTGCTTGTCTGATGGCCGCCGCCCCGCACCCTCTCCCTCTCGTCAGCTCTTTTCGCTGCAGTCGTCCAGTGTGCCACACGCACCTACACCGCACCGTGGTGTTGTCTGAGATCGAATTCGCTGTCTGTGGCTTTCTTCTCCGCTGCGATCATGCCATCACTGTCGCCGAAGCCACGCACGCATCGTTGACGCGAAGCTCTGCCGTTGTTTCACAACTCGTCCCCACCCCTCCCATCGCCTTCATCTCCGTAACGCCGCACTAAGTAGCCAGTCGACTTTCTTGACTGCATCGAGACGCGCCGCTCGTGAGGATTCCCTGTTGCCGCTCAAGGGGTTTCTGTTTCCCTCCTGTGCGCTGCTGTATCGCCAAGGAGCCGAATTCGCCGTGCCATGATGACTGCTCCGACCGTGCCGGTGGCGTTGGTAACAGGCGCCGCGAAGCGTCTTGGCAGCGGCATCGCTGAGGCACTCCACGCGGAGGGGTACGCTGTCTGCTTGCACTATCATCGATCTGCTGCAGACGCGAACACGCTAGCCGCGACGCTCAACGCAAGGCGACCGAACAGCGCCATTACGGTGCAGGCGGACCTGAGCAACATCGCCAAAGCCTCGGTCGGCGGCACTGATGGCTCCGCACCTGTTACCCTGTTCAAGCGCTGTGGTGACTTGGTGGATGCGTGCTACACCCACTGGGGACGCTGCGACGTCCTCGTGAACAACGCCTCTTCCTTCTACCCCACGCCGCTGCTGAGGAAAGACGAGGATGGACACGAGTCCGGTGTCGGAGATAGGGAGGCGACGGAGGCGGCCACCGCTGACCTCTTCGGCTCCAACGCGATTGCGCCTTACTTCCTGATTAAGGCGTTTGCACAGCGCGTTGCGGACATCCCAGCCGAGCAGCGCGGCACCAACTACTCCATCGTCAACATGGTCGACGCCATGACGAACCAGCCTCTTCTCGGGTACACCATATATACCATGACCAAAGGCGCGTTGGAGGGGCTTACACGGTCTGCCGCGCTGGAGCTTGCACCGCTGCAGGTTCGAGTGAACGGCGTCGGTCCGGGTGTGTCGGTGCTCGCCGATGACATGCCCCCTGCTGAGCGGGAGGACTACTGCAGCAAGGTGCCGCTGTACCAGCGGGATTCCTCCGCCGCAGAGGTGAGCGACGTTGTTATCTTTCTGTGCTCCTCCAAGGCCAAGTACATCACCGGGGCCTGTGTCAAAGTTGATGGTGGGTACAGCCTGACCCGCGCCTGAGCGCAGCGGATGACAGCCACATCACCAGCGAATCCCGTGTCGGCGGAAGTAGCTCAACCTCTCTCGCGCGTGCGCGTTTTTGTGTGGGGACAGCGACGCGCACAATTAGGACCCCTCGTGCCCGCCCGCTCCCATCCCTCCCCCCGACCAGCCTCTTCCGCATCGCGCTGCGCTAACGCAGTCGAGGAAGGGGGAGGGGCGCACACATGGCAGGAAAAGCACCGGAGAAAGACGCTGACAGAGTGAAAGACGGAAACAAAGAAAAAAAAAAGAGGCCGAAAGGCCTGAGGACCGCCACGTGTATGCGTGAGGCGGCCCGGTGAAGCCGAGGCTGCGTGCCGACTTCCCCGGCAGGCCTATTTTCTTCCTCTTCCGTCATTGGTGTCTGACGCGGCCACGGCCGACAGCATTCAAGGACGAGTCACCTCTACGGGTAGTACGGTGGGGCAAGTACGCCCTTGGTCGCTTTGCTGGCTTGTCTGCCTTCTATCATCCTGTGTATCGCACGCCCACACCGCACATGTGTCGCTGTCGTAGCAGCATCAGGCTTTGCCCCTCTTCACCGTGCCGTTTACGGCCGTGACCTTCATTTGCCTCCACCTACTTTCTTTCTGTTCGAACGTGAATACCTCGCACCCTATATCGCCTCCATGTGGGCTGTCCAAGTCGACACAGGGCGGGACCAGCGCTCTCTGGCAACGTCTCCCAGCCCTACCCCCTCCGGTATCGTGCTTAGGCTCGTGGACCTTTGGAGCCGCGGCTTTCATCGCTGCCTCGCGAACAAGCACACACTCACACACATACGCACACAGAGACAGAGAGCAGCACATGCCCACCTCTGACGGCCTCGAACCACCCACACCGGCGGATCAGTCCGTGTTGCGCTTCGTGCGCACCCTCGATGTGTACCCCGTCGCGACCCCGCACAGGCCGCATGGCACCACAGTGCACCCTCGAGCAAACACCGGTGGGTCCGAAATGCCATGTGGGCATCGCACCTCTCCACAGCAGCCTGCGCATGCGCGGGGGCCGGGCTACAGTTTCGACTGTACTCGTACTCCCGCTGCGAATGGCAGAGCACCAGGTTGTTTTGCTGCTGCTGCTGGTACCTCCCCATCCACGCTGTCGTCTCTGCCAGAGGAGCCAGTGACAGAGGCTGCATATCGCCTAAGCCCACAGGAGGTGCAGCGTCGTGCGCAACAGGTGCTAACGGCGCAGGTATGCAGCATGCTGGAGGAGCGACTCCACGAACGCTTGCAGCAAGCCCGCGTCGCGCATGCACAGCGAAACGCGACACGCATCTCTCCACCCCCACCCGCGCCGGCACCGGTGCCTCCTCTTGACACCCACATGGCCAGCGCCTGGCCGAATAGTGCCTCTTCTGAAGCTGCTGACGGGGCTAGCGCTACACCTACCTCTGCTAAGTTGGAGCCACTCTCTGAGGAAGCCTCGCCATTCATTACCACGGGGATGTCGAGAAATGGAGGCGCTGCCGGCAGGGGTACCACGCATCCGGGCGCGACCGCCGTTGCATCTGCGGTGCACTCCCCGGCGGAGATGTCCACAATTGACGTGAACCCGTACTCGGCGGTGGAGCTGGTGCGAGTGCACCGCCTCAAGGGTGTGCCGAACCACAACCGTGGCCTCTTCGCCGGCTTGTCACGGCGCTACTTTACAACTCGCAGCGGGCACTACACGGTTGGCCGAGACGGCGAGGGACACCATCGCGTGCGCTCGGGTGTGTCTGGGTTTATGTGGGAAGCACAACGCCACTCCGGCACTGCCTCTTGCCCCCCGCCGCGGCTCACGATGCGGTCTCTCTGTGTAGACAGCCGAATCCTGTTCCAATGGACAGAAGGCGACTCTTCGTACGAGGTGCAGGAAGAGGACGAGTCCAGTGGTCAGCGCGATGACGGGATGGTGTTCTACAACGCCTCCGACATGGACGACGCTGCTCTCGGGCACGCGCTCAAAAGGTTGCTCGAGCGCACGTATGGCAAGAGAATGACAGCAGAGCAACGGGTAGAGGCGGCGAGGCGGCTGCGGGAGCGGCGTGAGGGGCAGCAGGGCACTAGTGGTAGATACCGTGTGAAGGGCAGGGGCAGTGATGGTATCCCGAACTCGTCCGCCGGTGGAGACGCCCTGACGGACGGCGGCGACTCCTTCATGGCCGGCGTGAACGACGGTTCATCTGATGTGGGTAAGACTGGACAGCAGCGACGGGCCCCAGCAGACAGACGCTTCCGCGGTGGGGCCGCCTCCTCAAACTCGAAGCGCGGTGTTTTCTTTCTACGGGACCTGTCGCCCATCGAATTCGTGGGTGACCACAGCCTGTTCCCGGTGGTGGACACGCCGATGCTCTCTGCGGGTGCCACGCCGCACA
This sequence comes from Leishmania mexicana MHOM/GT/2001/U1103, assembly GCF_000234665.1. Classification (NCBI taxonomy): domain Eukaryota; phylum Euglenozoa; class Kinetoplastea; order Trypanosomatida; family Trypanosomatidae; genus Leishmania; species Leishmania mexicana. Next base: position 101,985 of record NC_018327.1, read on the forward strand.
ACCCCGACGACCCTCACCTCACCTTTGCAGCTCTTGGCCATCGCTACTCGGCATGCACCGAAGGAGGCAGTCTGCGACAAAGTGATGGCGGGGACCACCTGAACGGCACGCTCCTCGCCGCACTCTCTCTTTCCTCCCTGGGCCGCACCATGACCTCCGCTGAGGCGGAGGCGCACCGAACCAAGCGACATCTCCACGTTGCCTTTGAAAACTTGAGCACAAGGAGTAGGCCCGGGGGCGGTGACGGGCCTGCGGGGCTTATCGAGGTTAAGCGCAGTGGCTCTGGCACCGTCGGCGGCCGCCGCGCGTACGGATCTCTGTCTCTGCCAAGCTCGGGCGAGCAGCAGTGGCAGCTGAGCCACACTGCCTGCCTCTACACGAATGAAGAGACGGTCGTCGTTGACAAGCGGCTATCGGCCGTTGCAGGAGGGCCGAGAGACGGCGCACAGGACACATCCTCGGTCGTCCTTGGCGCAAGGGGTGACAACGGTGCAGCAGGTCGCTTTGGCAAGGTTGGCCGTTACACCGCAAGTAGAGCTGGCGAAGGAATTTCTTCGGCGACAGGGCAGGACACCGGCGAAGTGCTCACAGCAGAGGAGACGCAGCAGCGCATCTCGGCATCTCTCTCAGAAGCCTCCGCCTCTGCCACCATCACCTCACAAGACGACTCGAGGCTCTCCCTCAAGGACAACGGCGACAGCGGTAACCTCGAGGAGTTCCTCACACACTTCCCTGAGGAGGAGAACCATGTCCGCCTGCGTCGAGCCGCCAAGAATATCCTTGACGGCATGGAAGACATGTGGGACGAGGCCGATACTACCGGCAGCGCCTTCCTGTTGCCAAAATTCCTCAACCCAAATTTCCAGTTTCCGGGGCTTGACGTCATCAGCAGCTCCGATGGACTCGATGATGATAGCGGGCACGACGAGGGCTCAGCAGACGACGAGCACGAGTCGCTCACCGGCTTTGGCGTCAACGAGGCGGAGCTGAACGAGAAGTTTCGCATTGAAGCGGAGGAGGAGTGCGGCGATCTTGTGTCTCAGCGTGACGCGCTGCTGGCGGAAATCGAGGCTCAACGCCAGCTTCTGGACAACATGGGTGCGGATGTACACTACCTCTCCGTTGGACAGGCGCGCACCGGCATGACGGCGGAGCAGTACGCCATCATGCTCACCAGCGAGGTGAGCTGCTACGCCAAGTCGAATCAGCTTCGCCTGAACCGCACTCTGGAAGAGATGTCTGAGCAGCAGCAGAAGGATGGCGAGGCGGGGACCACTATTGAGCGCGCTGCGTACGGCTTTCTCGACCGCTTCGGGAAGGGACGAGCCACGACAGGGGACGTGGGCTGTCAAGTGTGTGACGCCGATCTGTGTTACGTCGACGCCGCTGTGCGTTCGACTGAGGAGCAGCTAGAAGACTTGTTCATGCATGAGAAGGCGCTGGTGAACGCTGTGCGACTCGCCACGGTGGCGGTAGCCAACATCATGACTTTTCACGCCTCGCTGGAGATGGAGTCGACATGCCACGAGTGCTTTTTCGTCTTCGACAAGCCGCGGACGCTCTGGCCGTGCGGGCACACCTTCTGCCTCCCTTGTCTCTCCAACATGTACAACCGCCGCGGAGAGCTCATCTGCTCGGAATGCGGGTCCGTCTGCGAGGTCGGCTACACCCCCAACATTTCTGTTGAGCTCATCGCCAACTACCAGACACTGTGCAAGCGCAGCGAACCCAACGAAGACTCCGAGCCTGATAGCTCACTGAACAAGGAGGGCAATACACAGACGGTTGAGGGTGTTCTCCGCAGTTTGCTGAACAACCTGCTCTCGGCCCAGAGCAGCTGGACCGCCATGCCCTCTGAACACTCTCCACTAAAGCTGGGCGTTGACGCATGAGGGAGACGTGTGCGCACCTCAGTATATATATATATATCTTCATGAGAGAAACACGCAGTCCGTGGCGCGTTCGATGTAAACTATTACGGACCGAGACGCGTACCGACACGGAGTGTAGCCGCCGGCGTGTCTCGGCACCTTTATGCAGTCCCCCCTCCCCCTTGGTCTCCTCTCTCTGGTGTTGTGCTGTCACGCTTGCCGCCTGTTCTGCGCCATCCGCTGCGAGGACGTGACAGACGTGCAGCCTAGGGCAGCGTAAACAAGAAGATAAGGCGGAGCGCCTCGTCCTCCATCTTTCCCTCACAGCAGTGCCTTCATCGCTGCGGTGCGCCTCGCGTCGTCGCTTCCATCGTTGTAACGGTCACCATCCACACGCGCTCGTCTTCGTAAATGGTCTTCTCGTCCCTCCGGGGCCTCTGCTCACTTCTCACTCTCGTATCCTTCTCTTCTCCCCCATGATGCCCAGCAGCGGCCAACGCACCACGTGTACATGTACGCACCCCCCGCAATCACGCAGAGGCGTCACAGCAGAAGGATCCCCCCATTCCCCGCCCGGCGAGAGGCATGAGCGGATCGACGTCGACAACAACAGCGGCGTCCGCCCCTCGCAATTGCATGCTGAACATTACAACGTTGACGTGACGCTTTTCTGTGTGCTCTTATGTGTGGCACTCGTGAGAGCAACACCCCCCCCTCCCCCGCTATCACGACCACTACCACTACTACCACTACCACCACCACCACCTCCTCACACTCCACCCTTCTGTCCTCCCCGCTCTTCTCCGCCTCACAACCACCGTGTAGCTCAGTCGTCATCGCCTTTTATCGTTTCTTCTCCGTTTCGTTATCGGTGCGGTTTCGTCCTCCACGCCACACCGTACTCGGGGCCACGGCGGTGCGCCTCCCCCTCCCCCTCCTTTGGCCCACGTCGTGTTCTTCCACCTTCCTTTTTTACCTGTCCACGTATGCGCTTCAAAGCGACCCTCAAGGACGCCAAGGGCCTGCTTGGTGTTCTGCAGGTGTGCCGCAGTATCCAACGCGACTGCATCGTGCGCCTGCAGTCAGAGCGCATCCGCTTCTTCTCGAACACGAACGCCGCAGATGGGGTGCAGGTGTGGATGCGATGCCAGTCGTCGTTTCTCTTCTCCGAGATGGTCTGCGACTCCGGCTACGATGAGCACTCCATCACGTGCGAGGTGCTCGACCTCGCACAGCTCATCCACATCGTAAAGCAGGCAGAGACGCGCGATCGATCTCACCAAGGGACCACCTCGCGTGTGCAGGTGCGGCTGGCCCGCAACGGGCGGTATCCATTGTGGCGGGTAGCCATGCAGGGACTCTCTGGTCAGCCAGACCTGAGCTTTGACGTTCCGCTGCGCATCCTCGGGGACCGCGAAATCCAAAGTCTGTCTCCGCCACCGCTAGAGAGGCAGCACCTGCAGATTCTGGTGCCAGACATGCTAGAGCTTACCACCTTTATTGACAAGCTGAAGAACACGGCAGCCGATAGCGTCACCTTTTCGGCGCGCGTGCTGATGCCGCCGACGCCGCGGCACGGCACAGAGGACGGCGAGGCCGAAGACGCCGATGATGGGGCGGGGGTGCGCCGGGGGGTGAAGCGGCCGCGCGACAAGGACACGCTACCACTGGCGAGCCTTCTCATCTACGCCGAGCACTTCATGGCGCGCTTCTCTCTCAAGTACGAGGCGGTCGAACTGGTGGAGCAGCCGGAGAGGGAAGACGATGATGACGGTGACGATGATGACGGCGGTGCCGTGGATGACGTTCGCGTGGCTACTGTCATGGTCGAGACGCGGAAGTTCGCGCGCTTCTTTTCGGCTGTGAAGGAGCTGGACCCGATGAAGATGTGCATGTACTTGGTGGACCACCGAGCACTCGTGCTTAGCGTGTTCGCAGTTGGGAACACCGCGATGGTGGCCTATATCCCCGCAAGAGCGTAGCGGGCTCCAGATACAGGAAGCTGGAAGAGTGCGAACATGCGCCTGCGTGCGTGCTTACCATCAAGGCGCGATGCAGACAAAGCGTGTCAGCGCCTCACTGCTGCTGCTTCCATTGTATCCTCCCCTCCTCTACACACGTCGAGAAACTGAATGGCGGCCCAAGTCCGTAACGGAGGGTGTCGAGGTGAGATGGAGATGCAGTGGAGCAGCCGCGCTGATGGAGACATCCTCTGCGAACGTGCACCGCAAAGGACACGCACGGCAGTCGACGCCCCCTCCCATCCCAACGATGGCAGCCCTCACTACTCGGGGAGAGCCCTCCAGCTGAAAGCACACAGACACCCATCCCTTCATAGTTGCGTCTGCTAAGTCATTCATCTTACGCCTCTTCAGCACCTCTTCCACCCTCGTCGCAGATGCTCGACACACACACACACACACAGATCATTGCCCGCGCCTTAAAAAAACCTCGAGCGGTCAGACACCGGTGTACGTATGTGCCCTTGTGGCCTCGTCATCTAGTGCGGGGTGGCTGATGCATCTGTATGGGCCCTCTCCTCGCTTCCGAATTCTCCTTGTCCTTCCCCCCTCCCCCCTCCCTAAAGAGGTGGGGCCGTGTCTTCGTGGGCTTGTCCGGGTCACAGCGCAGCCAGCTTTCCGCATTCACCGACCGCTGTCTTTTCTCGTCCCAGACACCCCCTCCAAATCCGCAACGCAGCGCCTCTCTGCACTGCGTTCTATGCGTCGCTTCACCTGCTGGCCATGGAATTTGCGCGCCGGTTCATGTGCGTCCGCAGCACTGCACAACGCAGCCGCGTGCTCTGGCCGCGCTAGTGATCCTAGCGAGCCTGCCCAACACACCAGAGACGGTGATGCCGGTGCGGAGGACGTCATCACCCCATGGGTGGTGACCGCCAAGGGCCCGCAGGGTATCAACTACGACCGGGTGCTGACCACATTTAAAGCGGAGCGTATGGACGACGGTGCGCGTCAGCACATGCGCGATGTCATGGCCAAGTGCCGCAAGCGGACCGTGACCACCACCCCATCCGCTAACGCCGAGGTCGTCGCGACCCCCGATTTGGCTACCGTGCCATCTGGAGATGCGGCACCGCAGGCCGCCGCGTCTCCTGCCATGCCGCAGCGGCAGCAGCCACCACCACTGGGGCTTCACCACTTCTTCAGCCGCGACATCGCCTTCTCACACCGCGATTTGCACAAGGCACTTGTGGATATCGAGGCTTCCATCAAAACAGGAGAGCGCTCTGTCTTCCTCTACACTGGCCGTGGCCCCAGCGCTGGCACCATGCACTTGGGCCATGTGCTGCCCTTCATGCTAACCAAGTACCTCCAAGACGTCTTTGACCTTCCGCTCGTTATACAAATCACAGATGACGAAAAGTTCCTCTTTCGCGACGTCCCCTTTGAGGGCGCGAAGGCGGATGAGCTCATCCGCAGCAACATCAAGGATATCATCGCCTTCGACTTCAGCCCGCGCCACACCTTCATATTCCGCAACACGCACTACATGGGCCACATGTACCCGACAGTGCTCCGTCTGCAGCGTAGCATGACAGGCAACGCAGTGAAGCACACGCTCGGCATCACAGACAACGATAACGTCGGCAAGCTCGCCTTTCCTGCCACCCAGGCTGCTCCGTGCTTCAGCACCGCTTTCCGTCGTGTTCTGCAGAACGGCGACAGGCCGATGCGGTGCCTGATTCCCTGCGCCATTGATCAGGACCCTTTCTTCGTTCTCACCCGCGCCGCCGCGCTGCGGCTGAAGCAGCTACCACCGGCCCTGCTTCACACCAAGTTCCTGCCGGCGCTCAAAGGCTTGGAACACAAGATGAGCAGCAGTGCAGAGGAGAACGGCGTCATTACCCTACATGACACAGATAAGCAGGTGCGTAAGAAGCTACGCCGCGCCTTCTCGGGCGGCTGCGCCACCCTAGAGCAGATGCAAGAGACGGGCGCCAACCTGGAGGTGGATGTGGCATACCAGTACCTGCGGTTCTTCTGCCCTGATGACACACTCTTCGCCGACGTGACGCAGCGCTACCGTAGCGGCACCCTGAATAGCGGAGAGGTGAAGGATCTGGCGGCGGATTGCATCATCCGTGAGGTGCTGCACAATTGGCGGGAGCGGCGTGCGACGGTGACGGACGATGACGTGATGGAGTTCTGCAGTATCCGCGACATTCTTCTCTGAGCCGTGTCCCACGGATGCCGGGGCGGGGGAGGGAGGGGGGCGTGGTGATGGTGAAGTCTGTCAGCGTCTGTGAATTTTGTTCGCCCCCCCCCTCCCCTTTGTGCCTCGTTCTGTGGCGGTGACCCCCCACCCAGTCCACTGATCCGGTACATGCACTTCTACGCGAGCACACACATATGCGCACATTGGCGGCGGCGAAGTGAGCAGCTATGCATGGGGAGAGGGGGGAGGGGCAAGAGCGCCAGAGGACCACAGGTGCATCTGGCGGGGGGGCGATAGAGCGTCGCGCCGCCTGGAGAGACAGAAACGCGAAGGGATCACAGAATCGTAAAAGGATGCGCAGGGCGAAAAGAGAGCAAGACGACGCGCAACGCGAGAGCACGGCCACGACAGCTCTCTGCCCTGGGCTGCTCTTGCGGACACAGGTGTGGGGCACATGCGCCCACGTCGGAGGCAACGCACTGAGAACTAAACAAAAAGGAAGAAAACATGTGTTCTGCGGCTGAGTTGAGGATTTGCAGTGCGCCACAGCCACCTCGCCAGCCTCAAGTGGGGTGCGCGGGGTTTGGCGAAAAGTCGGGAAGAGCGTCAAAGGTCGCTTCCATTACGTTTTGTCGCGGTCTGTTGTTTTATCTTTTGCGCTGCATTTGCAGTCGTGCGCGGTGTGCGTACATGCGGGCCAGGCCAACCACTGCCTGCCTGCCTCCCTCCCTCCTTGCACCAGCAACCCGTCGTTACTTTACACACACTCGCTCACCCTCGACAAGGAGCACTGCACACAGGAGGGATGGGCACTGCGAGTGGCTTGTAGGGCAATCGAGGTGCTGTGAAGGGGAGAAAAGGGAGGAGGGGCGCTCTCGCTCCCGTTTCCCTACCTCTTCCACCCGCTGCCGCTGTTCACCGCTCACCCTAACGCAGTCTATGGGCGCCGTGCCTTCATCACACCTGTCAGACCTCTCGTTGTTCTGTTCTCCTCTCCGTCGTCCATTTCTGTGCACCTTTTCATCGGGCCGACTGCTTCGAATATCCCACACACACACGCACGCCGATCGCTCCCTGCGGGCCCACGCGTCGTTGACTCGTGCGCAGTCGCGTTTGCAGACCGGAGGCGGCGTGAGTGAAGTCTGCATCCGCATCCGTGTCACATATTCTTTCAGTCTTTTCTCTCTAGTCCAGGAAATCCTCTGTGCCCTGGTGCGGTGTCCGTGCGAGTGCGCGTCAATCAAACGCATCGCCAAGCTGCTGAGGGGGCGCAGGGGGGGTGCGTGACGCGCAGCCCTCCGCACAATGTCGTCGCCTCCTGAAACGCCGTTCCATACAGGTGCGGTGGTGGCAGCGTCACATGAGAGCGTTGGCTCGTCGCCGGCAGATGGGTCGTTTTCCGACCTCGCCGCCGCAGACATCTACGGAGGCTTGCAACCTCCCCCGGCGCTCTCGTTGCTTGTACGCAGCGAAATAAACCCGAGTCACCGCACCAAGGATAACCCCGCCGCAGGAGTGATGGCGACGACTGCTGCCGCGTGGTTGTCGCGCCAATCTCAACTGGCGGTGCAGGCTACATCGAGCATCACCGCGGCCGGCGGTTCCAGCGAGAACAGCACCGGCAAATCGCTGGTGTCCGTGGTGGACGAGGAGCAGCGCCGCTGCGTGAATGCGGCATACCAAATTAGTTTTCACGGAGACGCTCGCGTGAAGCTGAAATCGACAGCGGTGGTGCTGCCCAACGGAGCGTATTTCCTCATCGTCGACCGCTTTATCAGCGGCAACTGCGACGGCGTCTACGAGAAGAACAAGAAGATGTGGGAGCACATCCCCATTGGACAGGCTCGCGTGTTTGCCCGTACGCCTGCAGCGGCGCTGACCATCTCGCTGGCTGAGCTGGGCGGATCGGCACAGGTGAACTGCGAAGGCAGCGGTGCAGACACCGCAACGACAGTGGCAGTGAAGCACCCCCGAAGGTCAGGCTCGCCCATCAACATCGCTGTAAGCTCTTCACCCAAATCGCCTTCAATCGAACCATTGCCGACAGCGAGCGCACTCGGTTCGATAAGCCAGCCGAATCGATGTGAATATTCGTCGGCACAGCAGCATTCCTTTCACAGTGAGTGGACGCGGGTGGCGACCGCCGTCGGACTTCGCAAGATGGGCCACTGGCGCGAGGCGACGAGTGTATTTTCGATCCACAAGGAGGTGTCCAAGAGAGCGATTGCTCTAGAGAAGGTGGACGGCGAGCCTGGCCGCATTGCTGCATTTTCGTGGATGGGAGAGCGCTACTGGATCATTGGGTGTCGCTACCAGCACATTGTGACACGGCTCGACGTGCCGGAGACGGACCTGATGCGATACGTGGCCTCCAGCAGCAGCTCGACTTCTACCTCGTCATCGTCGTCATCTCTCTCTGACGACGCCGCCGTGTCGGCGAAGGTGTCTTCCGCAGGGAAGCCGTCTTCGTCGTCCCCGATGAACTCGCCCACACAGAACCCTCAGGACTGCGTTGAGCGAGGCAGCGTGCATAGCTTCACCGTCGCAGGCGGCTCCGCGGCGCCGGCCGGCGCTGGGGCATCGTCGGATGCCGCGTACCTGGACCTGGCGGTTCGCATGGCGCGTCTGTGGCGACGCGTGTTGGAGTCGCTGCGCATCACCACAGAGGACCCGACACACACACTCGATGCGGCATCCGCTGGTGAAGCCGCCGCCCACGCGGATGCGCTAATACAGCTGCATGCGTGTGTGGCGGCCGACAACCGCAGCCTGTGCTTTGATGTCATCATGTCTGGCTGGGAGCGTTTGCAGAGCTTTCTTGTTGCCCGCGACGTCGCGGGTGACGAGTCCATGTCTACCACCTCCACGCCCGTGTCCTGCACGTCTACCCGCACTTATCGCACCAGCTCCACTGCCTTCATGATGTCATCGACACCCGTGACAGACGCCAGCGGCGCCACCCGTTCCACAGTTCCGACGGTGCCGGTTGCCACTCCCCTGTGGTTCTACGCCATCACGTGGGACGCCCCGCTCGACGAGCGCGGGTGGTGCATGGGCGTCGAGGAAGCGTTTGCCTTCTTTAGGCGCTTCCAGCTGCCGACCGTGCCGAGGTCGGCTGACGTCCAGGTTGGCTCACCCGAGTACGAGGCGCTGCGTCAGTCGGTGCTCTCGCGCTGCGATACAGCGGGTGCCGTTATGTACGGATCTAACGGGGACGAGGCAGACGGCGCCAAGGCTGCAGTGGTGGTGCAAGTGTGGAAGTGCCGTGCGTACCCGCATTCGCTCGAGCGAGTCGTGCAGGAGTACGTCGTCACCCATCGTCTCTGTGGCGAGCCGCTGCGGTGCAAGGTGAAAAAGAAAGTGAGCAGCCTCTCCCGCGAGACTCGGCTGTGCATCAAGCAATGGGAACTACACCGACTCCCCTTCCTGCTCGACTTCGCGCTCTGGCTACACCGGGAGAAGTACATCACCCCGTCGACTGACCTCGTCGCGCTCAAGGTCATACGGGGCCACTGGCTTTCATACCAAGAGCGGTTCGAGAAGATGCTGGAGGCGCAGCTGCGGCTGCGACATCGTGGCTCTAGTCGACATGGGACGACCGCATCTGCGCTGGAGGCGGTGCGCGGCAGCCCCGGAGCCCGCGCCAACACCGCCAACGGCATGCGTAGTAGCGCGAGGTCTGACGCCGAAGATGCAGACGTGCAGAATGGCGATCGCGCTTTTCAGCAGCAGGACGAGGCGCCGTCGCAGGACGCAGAGTGTCTCGACCCGATTATGCTGGTCGGTCCACAAGGCTGCGGAAAGTCCACTATGGCTCGCATCTTGTACGCTCTCTTGGAGGAGGCAGGCGCAGCACCGCGCTGGCTCAACCAGGACGAGGTTGGAAGTCGGTCCGCTTACCTGGCCGCGATACGGCGCGCCGTGACGCAGGGCAGCTACAGCCATCTGTTGCTTGATAAGATGAACCTAGACGACAAGTCGCGTTCCGACTACGCCGCCGCGGGCGTTAAACCAGTCCTTGTCGTTGCCTGGACACACAGCGAAGGTGTGGAGGCGATGGTGGAGGCGTGCTACGAGAGGGTGGTGAAACGCGGCGTGCGTCATCGCACCTTCTGCACCGAGGATGTGAAGCCGCTGCGCCCCCTGCCGTCGTCCATATCCTCGCGCTCGCCGGAGCTGGGCCCGGCGGTCTTGCCGCTGCTGCAGAACGGCATCACCTCCCTCGGTGGCAGCGCCGGCACCCCAGAGGCGCCGTCAGTCAGCGCGTCCTTCTCCATGACCAGCGTGGGCCACTATGGGTCTTCGCCCAACGTGCCATCCCTCCCTGAGCGTCAGTCGCCGCCACCATCGTCGCGGCTGCACGGCATTTTACAGACTAGCGCAAAACGGTATCAGGTGCCGGCCAACGTACCGTTGGTCGAGCTCGACGTGACGTGGAGCTGCGAACAGATGGTGGCGGCCGTTTGGGAGGCGCTCCGAGACCGGGGCACGTGCGTCCTGCCGCCACTGGCCGAGCTGAACGTGATGGCCGCTATGCAGACCGCCTACGCGTACGAACAGCTGCTGGAGACGTATCCGTCCCGCGTGGCGAGTGCGGTTCTGCGAGGCTCTTCGACCGGCGTCGTGCTGCAGCAGCTGAGTCTTGTCCAGCCGCCGCTCATCATTCCCAAGACGCAGCGACTGCAGCCCCATGCTGAGATACTCCTTCACAACTTCTGCCTGCATCCCAGTCCAACGGCGTTGGTGCGGTACGCTGGCCAGGTGGGGCGCACGCGTCGCATGACCGTGCAGGCGGTGGTGTCCAACTCGAAGGTGGTGATGCTTTTGATCCTGGGGCCAACCGAAACCGCCGCCGCGGACTCGGCTACGTGCACCGCAACGCTTGGGGAGGGCGAGGCAGCGGTGGCGCCTCTGCATGCGGGCGCAACGCAGCCTGCTCTGTATGATTCGCCTTTACACAATTCCAGCGGAGAGGCGGCGGCGATTGGGAAAGGTGACACAGGCGCCTCTGCCGCCTCAGTAGCGGAAGATCTGAGTTGCATCGATGCGCGCCCCATGCAGGAACACTTTGCGGTCCTTGCAAAAGCCAAGGTTACGTCCGACTACTGCGAAGAGCTCGCGCAGCGCGTGCGCGATGACCCGGATGCGGATCCGTACTGCGCGGTGCGGTGGCTGTCACCACCGCTGGAAATGGACTTTGCCGTCACGCTCCTCTTGCCGTAGGGAGAGAGATGCGTTTGCGTTGAGGCAATAGATGGAGCAGGCTGATGTCGGTGAGGGCTGGTCTGACCCCGCTAGTGCGCCTGTACATGTGTGCATCGAAGGTGATACGTTTTCGGGGGAGGGAGGGGCGATCGGAGCTGCTACGCACACGCACACGCACATGATTGTTTCCTACCAGTGCCCACTTTATCGCGATCGCCGTCACCCCGACGCCGCAACCCCCTCTACGAACCACCCTGTCTGTCTGTACACGTGCCTGGGTCGGTGGAGATTGGGCTGCCAACATCGTTTCGCTTACCTTACCATCGAGGACGTCAGTTTTTCGAATTACTTCATGCGTCTATTTCTCTGTCGTAGAACACCATGGGCTCAGCTTCTCTCCCATTCTGCTCTGTGGCCCTGGCGCGGGCCCCACACCGCGTGGTGCGAGGCAGCCCTAGGCACGAGCGTTGCAGCAGTGCGCCGCCCCAGGCAGCTGAGAGCATGAACGCCTCATCGAACTCTACCCACCAACACGCCGCCTTGCAGCCGCTCCTGCCATCACGCCGGTCGCCACCCCTGGCGCATCCCTCTCGGGGCGGCACGCACGCTCCCCACCACACCGGCAAGCCGTGTGTGAGGAGGGGAGGGGGGATACGCTTCAGTCACGCGGACGCTCTGCACATCACACGGACGGCACGAGCGTGTGCTCACTGTCGCGTGCCGCTCTCCCACGCACCGTCATCCAGGACCTCACCGCCGACATCAGCAGCGATGGCTCTCACTGGCCTCGCCATGTCGTAGGCACTCGACCCTGTCAGCACCAGAAGTGGTTCGGCATGGGCCGGGGCTAGGATGGCCGCCTGGAATCTCCCCACCGAGAGCAGGCGCACACTTGGCCCTGACGCCACGCACTGAGAGGTGTGCCACGTCATCAGGGAGGGTGAGGTCGGCAGCAGAAGAGGCCACGATGGCACTTCTGCGGCTTCTATTTTTCGTCGACCTCTCGAAACGTGTGCGCCTCTGTGCTACGGCAAGCAATGATAGTTGTGCGATACGTGCCAAGCGGTCAGCCACAGCCCGCACGTGCCGTTCACTGTACCACTGAGGAGGCACCAGAAGACGCTGGTGCTCGCCAGTCGTTGAAAGTGTGCCCACGTGCCAGGGTCATCGCAACGAAAGGCTGGCCGTATGCAGATCCCTACCGACAGCTGCGCACCGTGTGCAGACTCATCCTCAATGCAACGCCTGTCAGCTCCTTCTCCGTCTCCCCTCTCTCGTGCTTCACGCAGTCGCGGATCTCCGCACAGACAAGCTCATCGGCTACGCATACACATATACCCCCGAACGTGCGCGTGGCAATGTCGGGAGCATTGCCAACACCGCTGACGCCGTCGTACAGCAACTCTGGCGCAGCGTACCGTGAAGCACATTTCGGCCATGCTGGCTGCATCTTACGTCCGCATCGTGCCCCGCTCAACCGCGGCATCCGTCGCACCGCGGAGTGCCCCTGTGCGGTGCGACTGTACCACATGACGGGCCAAGACATCGCTGCTCGCAGCGAGTACTGCAGCGTCGTCTTGGGAGCCCCTTCTGTGGGCATCCCTCAAGGGGTGCAACCGGGAGCACCGCCGCCGCCAACCGGCGACCAAGCGGTGGCTGCGGCAGGTGCCGGTCCGTCGCTGGGGTCGACTGCCGGCGCTTCTGTCGTGGAGCGGCCCATTGCGGTGCAGCTCGCGTGGGCGGATACCACCGTGTGGGAGGTCGCCTTGACGGCTCTCCAGGCGGTTCGGTCGAAGGTGGATGCTGCTTACAAGTCCGACACGAAGCGCGCGGCGCGGCAGGCGAATGGCCGCATCACCGCGCCCACGCCGGCCGCGCAGGGTCGACGGCAACAGGGCGCCGAGGAAGATAGCAAGAACAGCGAAGACGATGAGGAAGAGGCGCCGTACTCGACTCCTCTCCCGCACTATCAGGTGGAGCTGCTGACCGGCACGGTGAGCTCTGAAGGTCGGGCATCGGTCTTGCCGCTCTGCATGGTTCACTGTCGCCAAGTTGTCTATGGTCATTCAGCGTTGCTGCCCGTGCGCAGGGGCGACTGTGTAGACTACAACACAGCCATGTACGAGCTACCCTACAACCTCGGCGACCCGGTCTTTGTGACATGCACCCGCACCCGATGACCAGGCGAACGGTAACGATACAAAGAAGTGGTGCCTCAGATGGAGCGGGGACGTCAATGACGACACAAGGCAGTTGTAGCCAAGTATGCTGCTGCTGTGGCTTCATGACGCGTAAGGGACTCGGTTTGCAGTCCTGTGTCGGTGTGTGTATGTGTGGTGTGCATATGGCAATGGCCGACCGACTTCTCTGCGTGAACTGGCGAGGACGGTAAAATGCGTCAACGGGGGGGAGTACGCCTCTGACGTAGGCCGTCTTCACGGCCGTGGGAGGAGGATGTCATGTTTGGTGTGCAGGTCCGGACGTGTAACAACACACGACCAGAAAGAAGAGAGCCACGCAAAGACGCGGACGCGCATCACGCATCTGCTGCTCAGCACGGGACAGATGGTAGACGACAATGCCCGCTTCTTTACTTGTGCCCGACAATGTGATCAGCACAGTTTTGTTCTTCCTCTCCGCCTGTATTGGTCGTGCAGGTGGAAGCAAGCCAGACGAAGGCGCGTGCTTGTGCGGTCGTGGTTGGCACAAGCGTTGCTTGCTCGGAGCTCGGTCCCACTCGAACACGGAGCTTCTGAAGAGTCGAAAAGGGGAGGGGCTAACACTCCCCCTTCGGCTCGCTCAGACACCCCTTCTGTCGCGGACACAGAGAAACACCTATCTTCTCGTGCCCTGCCCTGCATGCTGTCTCACGCGGCACACGTACGTTCGTCCCACCACCACCCTCCAACTTCGAACACGCACAGCTGCATAACTCTGCGTCATCACACACGCTCTCCGATTGACCACGTTGCTGGCTAGACATCGCCTGCTTTGACGTTCTCAGGTGCATCCAAGGTCGCTCGCTCCGTAGCGCTCACCTCCGTCCCCCAAAGAAGCGCGAGAGGCTGGATATCAACGGCCATCAGCATGCACACACGCGCGCGCACATCCACGGACGCATCAGTTTCTTTCCTTTCGTGTCGTACATCAACATGGACTCTATGAAGTCGAAGAGCGCTATGCTCATGACCAAGGGCATCATGGACATGCGCGTTGATCCACCACGACTCATCTGCACCATCTTGCGGTACAGGCACCCGGAAACGAAGAAGGAGGTGACACTCTACCCGATCCCGAACATTGCCGCCCCTGCGTACTTCCAGCGCGTTTTGAATGGCGACGCGCTGCAAAACAACTTCGACAGGATCCTCTGCGAGGACGGCCGGTTGCCCTTCCAGGCCGGCTCAGCGAGCGCCGCGCGACAGCAGCTGCTGCGCCGCCTGCTTCCCTTTTTCAGCATTCGCCCTGTCGTAGCAGACGGTGAAAAATTCGATGGCATCATCGTTCGCGACGCGCTGGAGTCTCGTATGGCATATCAGATGGTGCTGGACGGGTACGACCCGCCAGTGGACCCGCGCGCCCGTCGCGCAGTGGAACGGATCGACACATACCCGGAGAGCACGCGCGTCGTTGTCCCCTGGGGTGTCTACCACATGCCCTACTTTCGCTACCGCCTGGAGAAGGAGGGGTACAAGGCGCTGCCGTCGGAGGAGGTGGTTGTGTTCGGCTTCCACCAGGTGATGGTGTTCTTTGTTCTCTCCGGCGTTATGGTCTTCGCCATGTCGTTTGTTGTTTTCCGCATCTTGTTCGGTTAATTAGAGCGACTGAAGCGTCCCCCCTCCCACGCGCGCGCACACACACGCACACGTGTGGCGGTGCGTGTGTACGATGATGCGATAGCAGTTTTGCCAGGTCTTTCTTGCCCCAACACAAGGAATTCCATCGGATGTACGCGGCGTCGGAAATAATGAGACTGCGCGTCCACCGACGACCTCTGCTGCCCTGCACGCTGAGCGTGCCGTTTACTTACGCACCACGTGCATGTATGTGTGTGTATGTGTGCGTGCGTGCGCACCCCGATGCGCTCATTACGAGGAAGGGAAAGGCCAGTGCGTCGGCTTCTGGCCCGTTCTCCTCCCCTCCCTCCCTCCCTCCCCCCACACACCCACACGCACACCTCCCCCTCTCTCTTTTGGTCTCTCCGTGCTCACTGGTGTTTGTCTTCTTGTTTTTTTTTCCGGGCTTTCCATTCCAACACATGCGCGCGTCATCCAGCCTCTTCTAATCCTTGCCTACACGCGCACACACACGACAGCGAAGAGAAGAAATCAACGCCACGTTAACGTACCTTTGCCGGGCAGTCTCCACCAACAGCACCGCCAGCGCCATTTGAGGTTTCTTCTCTTTGACTATCGTCCCCGTTATCGTTGCAGCGGCAGTTCTCCCTCCCCCCTTCCTCGTTGCCATAGGAACGAAAAAAAGGTAAAATAAAAGCGTTGCTGTTGACTGGATTCGTGTGCGCGTTGTCCGGCGTGTCCACGTCGCCTTCTTTCGTCCTCTCCCTCCTTCGCCTGTTCCGACGTCGCCGTCGTCATCATCATGCCGCCGAAGCAGGACAACGTGCAGAAGCTTCTCGCCGCGGAGGAGAAGCGCAACAAGCTCATCTCCGACGCCAAGGCGCGCAAGCAGCAGAAGGTAAAGCAGGCCAAGACCGACGCCGAGCGCGAGGTTGCCTCATTCCGCGCGGACAAGGACAGGGAGTACGACAGGTACCGCGCGCAACAGAACGGCGGCGCCGATGCCGAGAACGCCGAACTCGCTCGTGAGACGGACAGGGAGCTAGAGGAGCTCAAGAGGCTGACGGCACAGCGCATGGACGCCGTAGCGAACATGATGGCCAGGCTGATAGTGACGGTGAAGGAGTAAAGCGTAGGGCGATAATGGAGACACGCACACGCGCAGCCGTCCTCCGTCACGTCTCCAGACTCGAGATGACGAGAAGGTGCAGAAAATAAAGAGGTCCGTGGGTGAGCACGAACGCCGGGCGTACGAATAAAAGGTGCGGCAGGTGTCATCGACAGCTCTTCTAAGACACAGCGGACCTCGCGCTGGTGCTTCACCTCTCCCTCTCCGTATTGTACGCTGTGCCTCATGTGCTACGAGGTACCGTCACGTCGGGGAGCCAGGATAGTGACGACGGTGAGGGCGGCATTGCTGTGCTCACCTCTCTTTTTCGTGTGGTGTGTGTGTACACGTTTTATGGTTGTGGTCGTCTTGAATGGGTGTGCAACGTGCTTGCTTGCGAGGACCCTTTCTTCCACGGTGCATTGTTGTTCTGGCTGTGACGACGGTGCCGATGTCGTGTTGCTGTTCTCCCCGTCGCGTCTGTCATCGTATACGTGCGTGCGTGCTCGTGTGTCTTGCGCGGGTGTCGACATACGGACCCTCCCCTCCGTGCCCTTCCGACTTTGAAAGTTGCACACCAGCATGCGCACGCACTGGCGGGCGGGCATGCCAGCGTCGTGGTGCACGCGTGGCATGTGCGCACACGATAGGCGGCAGAGAGCGGATGCGGAGGATGGGGCAAACAACAATACACAACGGACTCTACAGCACCGAGCAAAGCCGCATGCCGCACGCACACGGTTTCCGCCAGTGTGGGAGGCGTGGGGATGGAGGGAGAGAGAGAGACGAGCGCCCACAGGCAGACGACAAGGGCGGATGCTGAACGAGCGTAAGCGGATTAGGCTTTACCAGACAGACGGCGCCTCGCATCTGTTTCTGGTTTACGCTGCCGCTTCAATGCCTGCCGTCTGCTGCACACGTATGCGTGCGCACCCCCATCGTCGATTCACCCCCCCCCCCAGCGCCCCTTCCCTGAGTGATGACGGCGCGTGTGCGCGCGTGTCTTGTGTGTGCTTCTCTGTCTGGCTTTATGGATTCATAGGTGAAAAAAAAATGAAAGGAGGATGCGAAAGATGACGAGGAAAAGCAAAGCGAGGAACGGCCGCGCGTGCATGGGTGTGGTTGAGCAAGCTGGGACGGTGATGAATCCTGCGCCGGTGACGGCAACGCGCATACGCGAAGACTGTGGCACAGGCTTGAGACATGTGGCTCAGCCTATGCGGACTGCATTGGGCGTGCCGGCAAAGCATCGAGGGAGAGAGGCATAAGGTAGACGCGCACACGGACACGTCGAAGACAACGTGGAGCATGTTTAGCGGTTCGCACACGCGCTCTTGCCCCTCTGCGCCGTGCAGCTTTCCATCAAACTCTTCCATCTCGTTGCCCGTCATCTTGCTCCCCTTTGACAGAATCGTACGAACGGCTACTTGGACGCCCCACACCATCCACTCCCCCTTCTTCCTTCGAATTAGGCGCCACCCCACCCCACCCCACCCCCGCCCGCCTCGTCCCGCCCGCGTGTAATGACCACCGTCCTGACATCCACGTCTGTTTTGTGTGTGTATGTGCTGTTTCCAGTACGGAGCCGAGCAGGCAACAGCGCATCCATGCCCACCTCTCTCCTGTGAACCACACACCTTCTGCATAGAAGCGCACACGCTCGCACAACGCCGCGTCCACACTGCCGACAGTGGCTTCTTCCCGCTTCATCCACGCCTTCACCCTATCTCTCTCTATCCCCCGCCGCGTTTGTGAGCTTCAGCGCATTCTTGTGCATGCTTGCTGTCTGTAGGCGGCTCCTCTGTTTCTTGCATCGTTCCTGTTGCGTTTTTTTTTTGTTGTGGTCGTTTTGTTTTCCTTCGTCAGCTCCGCACACCTTGGGAACACTGCTGTCCATCTCTGGGCACTCGCTCGTTCTCTCTCTCTCCCTGTGGGAGGCCCCTTCACGTCAGCGGCGACACCACACACCCACACACACACAGACACGGACACGTCTGCAGGTATAGAAGCACACCGATGTGTATGTATATAAGTATATATGCATGTATATATATATATATATGCAAGTGTGTGCTTATGTGCATGAGACTCCCGTGCGTCTACACTTCTGATGTATCGTGTGTGATTTGCCACTGTCTTTTGTTGTTGTCGTTTCGCATGTCGACAAGGGACTTTGCGAAATCATCGCTGTCCATCCTCCGCGCTATCGTTCCGCCGTTGATCGACCGTGTTTGCTCGCCTGTGTGAGTGCTTGCTCTCGTGTGGCTTTGCCTGCTCATCTCCGTTTTTCGACCTTATTCCATTCCTTGATGACGTGGCACACCTCTCAGTGCGTGGCGTCAGGGCCAAGTGTGCGCCTGCTCTCGGTGGGGAGATTCCAGGCGGCCATCCTAGCCCCGGCCCATGCCGAACCACTTCTGGTGCTGACAGGGTCGAGTGCCTACGACATGGCGAGGCCAGTGAGAGCCATCGCTGCTGATGTCGGCGGTGAGGTCCTGGATGACGGTGCGTGGGAGAGCGGCACGCGACAGTGAGCACACGCTCGTGCCGTCCGTGTGATGTGCAGAGCGTCCGCGTGACTGAAGCGTATCCCCCCTCCCCTCCTCACACACGGCTTGCCGGTGTGGTGGGGAGCGTGCGTGCCGCCCCGAGAGGGATGCGCCAGGGGTGGCGACCGGCGTGATGGCAGGAGCGGCTGCAAGGCGGCGTGTTGGTGGGTAGAGTTCGATGAGGCGTTCATGCTCTCAGCTGCCTGGGGCGGCGCACTGCTGCAACGCTCGTGCCTAGGGCTGCCTCGCACCACGCGGTGTGGGGCCCGCGCCAGGGCCACAGAGCAGAATGGGAGAGAAGCTGAGTTGATGATGCTCTATGGCAAGATGGATGCATTAACGGCATGCATAGCTAACCCTCCACTCTCTCTCCCCCGTCGCTCACCTGTTTCTTCACACACACTCTCTGTGCGCGACGGGAAATCATACCCTAGGCCAATAACCGGTCGTTTCGACGCCCTCACTCTTCCTCGGTGGGTCTGCGCGCCGTTTTTATTTTCATGTGTGCGTGTGCGTGTGGAAGACATTGTTAGTTGTGGTTTGTATGCACTTGTACCAGTGCAGTAAACCGTGTTTTAGTTGTGTCTAATGAGCTCGAAAGAAGCCGCCATGCCCTCCAACGGCAACGGCGCGGCTCACGAGTCACGACCCCGCAAGAAGGGTCGCCATCGAGGGCGACGTGCCGATCTTGAAGCAGCGGAAGGTCAGATCGACTCGGACAGTTCTCAAATCACCGAAAAGGCTGGCGACGAGTACGAATACAAGCACCCCAAACCTCGCGTGCTCACGAGCTCTCTCTTCATGTGGGAGCACGTCGCCGTTTTCAGCATGCCGGCACAAGTGGCGGAGCTCGAGCGCCTCTGCCGCGATGTGGCGCGGCTTCTCAAGGACTCCAACACCGGAACCCATCCCATGCAGCGCTACTGGAACGCACAGTGGAGCCGCCTGATGTGGAGGGAGGAGGAGCTGCCGGATGCAAAGAAGCACCTGACGCCGACGATGTTGTCGCGCAGCGAAGGCAAGCGCAAGTGGAAGGACGTGTTTATTCAGGAGTATCCGCACTACCTGAAGCGCGTGTACCAGGGAAAGGGGGTGTGCAACAACGCCGTGAACGCAGCGAAAGTACTGTTCAATCGCCAAGTGTTGAACGCTGCCAAGACGGCGGCTGAGCTGGAGCGGATGGAGCTGACCGTGGAAGAGGCGCGCGTGAAAGAGCAGAAGAAGCGCGGCGTTAACGTGGAATTCGAAGAGACGCCAGACACGGCGACCAGCCCATCCTCGCCTGGTTGCCCTCACGGCAGTTACGCGGGAAAGGGAGAGCGTGAGAGGCATGAGAAGGGCCGCCCACGGGCGGTGAAGAAGGAGCCACACGCGACCTACACCCGCAGCGACTATAAGGAGGACTACAGAACGGGTGACCGCAAAGGTAAGCACAAGAAGGGTGGCACCGGACGTTGGTCGAAGTTCGACGACTTCGGCGACTACAACTACTGAAGCGCGACGGTGTGGATGTGAGAGCATCAGTATCTTTTCCTCTCTGCAGGCACGCGGACGATGGGCACGGGACGGGGAGGAGCAAGAGGGGGTGTCGCGGAGAGGGGCGGGGTGCGGCGCAGTGGCTTCCCCAACCTCTCTCCATCAATCGCCTTCGGTCCTTGCTCGCCATCAAACTGCAGCTCACCATACAGCAAACATGCGCGCCGTGAACACACAGGAATACGGCATGCTTAGACCCCAAACAGCGTCACGCACGTCATGATAATCTTGCGTGTTTTCACTTGTTTACACCCCTCTGCGCGCCTGTTTATCTGTGAGATGCGCGCCGTACCCCGCCCGTCTACGGAGTACCGCGGCCTATGGCGCACGGCTATTGCGAAGCGTAGCAGTGGGCCGTGCCACTTCTGGAAGAGCAGCCGAAAAGGCGCACATGTGCGCAGAAAGTAACACAAACGACAACGAGAGAAAAAATACGAACGATCCTCTTCGCCTGTGCACCGCCACACGCCGCTCGCCCACGTAGAGGCTTGCAGAGATGACATGCCGCGCATCGCGTCCTGGTTCAATGGCTGTCGTCCTGCGCTGCAACCGGCTTTTTCCGTTTTCTATGTCGTTCTGCGCCTTCGTTTTCGTGAATGGTGGTGGAAGTTGACGTGACGTGATCGAGTGATGAGCCTGCGGCCTCATCTACGTCCTCTTACGCGCCCTCGATGATGCATGTCCTAGTCCATCCCTTTACAGCTTGCTCTCCGCAGTACACGCGTGTCTCCGTCGTGTCATTGGCTTCTTCCCCCTCCCCTTCCCCCTCTCACTTCTTGTTCTCCTTCGCAAGCGTGCGTTGGTGCCAGCAGGCGCAGAAGTAAAAGAGGCACGTAGCTCAGCGCCAAGGACACATTGACCCCCCCCTCACACACACACACGCATACACACAGCCACCAAGCCGGATGTCTTGTGTCCCAACACCGCAACCCTTGAATGAGGTAGAGCTGCTGGTACAGGAGCTGCAGCTACGCATGACGCGAACCGTCGAGGCCAGTCCTCGCCTGTACGCAGCCCAAATGGAGCCGCGTGTCCTCTATGCGATACTGGCGGAGTTTTTCGAGACGCAACTCAAGCAGGCGCGACGGGCGAAAGATGTGGCACTTGAAGCAGTGGACGTGCGGCGGGTGTGGGCCTTCTGCTTAGAGGAGCTAGCGCTCTCGTGCGCGACGCATGACACGAGCGCTGCCACCTTGTCGAGTGCACTGTCGCACGCCAATGCTCCTGCACAGACGCTCTACGACTTTGTCCACGACGCACCGTCTCTACCGCTTGAGGCTCTGCAGCGCGGTGCCCCAGTTGTGGATGTGAATTCCGTTGCCCGTGCGCCGTCTGCCGCCGTTACGTCGTCCTCGCCGTGCACAGCGAGGAGCGAAGCGAGTCGCACCTCCGTCTTCTCTGTCGTCCGCTCAGGCTTTGCGGGACTGATGGACTTGGCGTACGTGGCCGACCAACGCCTGCAGCGCCCCTCGTCATCGGGAGCAATCTCGGTGGTGTCACTGGCCGCCCTTGCCGCTTCCCTCGTCCCGACACTGGATCGAGTGCAAGCAGTGCGGTTAACAGCGCAGATCGCGGATGACGTCGTCGAGAGTCGCATCACTTCGAGTGACGGGTCAGCCATGCTACCGCACTCGAGGTCCGCTGTGGCGACACTCTTGGCTGGTGTGTGGCACATCTGGGGCGTGCTGGACGCCGCGCACTCGCCGACACTCCACTCGCTGGGAGAGGAGCTCTTTCAGCGGTTTGCCACCCCCGCGCATGACCGGATGGGGCCTACCGCATCGCCGGTGTCCTTCGTCGCCTGGTTGCAACGTGCCCTGCGGGAAAACAACGGTGCTGTGCATCAGCAGCTGTACGCAGATGCCGAGAGGAGTACGCCACCAGCGAAAACAAATGCTGGAGAAGCCGATGCTGTTGTCCCACACGTGACGGAAGACCATGACACAGCGGCAGTGACGGAGGACATTGCTGCTGTCTCGGACTTCTGGGCACAGATTGCAAGCTAAGCATCCCGCAGGTATCTGCAAGTGTCACTTCTCTGCTCACCTTTGCATATCGTGTTGTGGCACCCCTGTTGCAGCGCCGTTAGGCTGCGTGCTTCAGTCGCGGAGCTGAGCAGAGAGAGCGATACGCATGCAGGGCAGGTGCAGCAAGACGCTATTGCTGTACCGCACTGAACAAGCTACACCGTCCCTCCCTCGTCCCCACCCAGCTCACGTACGCAGTTCAGGATGCACGCACGCACCCCCCCCCTCCTCCTTCCCTATGCCTCTCTATGTACAGGCCTGGCGTACGCACGGCGCAGCGCCCATGCAAAATGTGCCACGATCCTTCTTCGCGACCGTGACGCATCGCTGGATGATGTCGCACGTCTGCTCTGTTCTCTGTGCGTGCGTGCGCGTTCCCTGCCCACACCACAGAGGCAAAGTGGGGCTTTGGCAGACAACGAGTGGGCCAACAAGTCCGCGCCATCCTTCTCCTCCTCCTCTCCTTCGCGTCCCTTTATATCCAGACGCTCCGCCCCCCCCCCTCCTCCTTCAGAAGGCACGTGCGTTGTTGCGCCGTTCACCAACGATCGGGACTGTGCGTGCTCAGAGCTCACCAGCACGTCGTTTCCCTCTTTTGCCCGCAGACGTAGCCATACACAACCTCCGCCACCTCCCTCCCCCTTTCGACACCCGCTCACGGCGCTGCTCGTACTGTGGTGTGACCGGAAATCCTCGCCATGGAGGCGCGCGCTGCTGCTCGAAGTCAACGCGAAACGCGCGTCATACAAAACCTGCCGTTGCGACGCCGCTGCATGTTTCTCATGGACCACGAGATGTGGCGTGTGTGCATCCTCGGTGCCAGCGGCGATGCCGGGTCGACCGGTGCCAGCGCTGAACAACTGCGCTTGTCCACTCTGGCACTGCTCAAGACGCACTCCAGGCAGCTGGAGGAAGTCACAGAGGCGAGGGTGGAAGACATCCAGGCCGCCGTGGGTGGCATGAGAACCGCACTCCTATCCGCCTCATCTCGAGCCTCAAGAGAGACAAAGGCGTCGTCAGCACCAACCTCCAAGGCAGCGGCGCCGTTATCCTCTGCGACGTGCAGCACTGCCCGCGAGAATCTCTGCTGGGCTCAATGGGAAGAAGCGCTGGAGACACTCCTCGCCTTCCTCGAGGCGCCACACGACGCCAGCTCCGCCCAGAATGCGCCAAGCGGCTGGCGCACGCTGAACGCAGGCGGCAACACAGGTGGCAACACAGACGGCAGCGCAGGCGGCGGCTTCTCGATAGCAAGCTGCGAAACTGATCTGGAGAGAGCCGTGCGCACGTTACTCTGTGCGCTTGTCCTTCACCTCTATGAGGCTGGGCGAGCGTACTACGCCGCGAAGAAAGAGGCAAAGCGAGCGGCGGCAGCGGCGCACAGCAAGCGATCTCGTGACACACCGGTTGACGCCGGCAACACTCGCCGCTGTAAGATGCGTGTGACGTGGAGCGTGGCCGCCCCCATCGCGCCGCTGTTGTACGACATCTACACGGAGTAAAGATGCTCGTCTCTTCGCGCGCCCTGGCGGATCAGCGGGAGGGGGAGTTTGGGAAGCCCGCAAGCACGCGCACGAGAGGAGGCGGGAGCGGAAGAATTGTTCAGTCGCCTGCTGGCGTGTATCTTCCAGTCCACTGCCTTGGCTCCTTTTCTTTCCCTAGCCCAAGCACCAACCCTCCTCTCTCGCTCTGCTGCTACTCACGCACACCACCACTGATCGCTGAAGCTTCTACTGATGCACGCAGATAGCAACCACCCATCAGGAAACCGATGGGGAGGGCATGGGAAGCTCATCGGTGTCGACATCGAGCGCCAATCGAAGTGGTGCACGCTTACACCGGAAGCAGCGCACATCTGCTCGTGGTCAGCTCTTTTTGGGGGAGGGGTGGGGGAGGTGGCGCACCGTAACATTCTGGAGACACGCGTCTGCCTCGTCGCACGTTGTCTGTCTTCTGCGCCTGCTCCTTTATGTATGCCTTTTACACGCCCCTCTCCCGGCCCCCCCCCAATCCAGTCTTCCGCTGGGCTTTTTTTTCCCGTGACTATCGCAGAAGACATCCACAACATGACGGCGATGTGCTCGTGTCGACGCTAACGCGCCGATATATGTATGGGTGTTAGCCCCCACCCCCATAGCGTTCGAAAAGCTAAACGGCAGCTGACCGTCGCAACTGCACCAGGGAAGCACGTGAACAAAACACGCGCGCAAATACCTGCGTCCGCTCGTCTCGTTTTTTTTTATTATTATTTCCCGCCGTGCTACCTAATTGAATCAGGCCGGCACAGCAGCAGGGGCAGCAGCGGCTGTGCTGGCAGTCATGCTCATTCCCCCCCCCCCATCCATCCATCCACCCACTCGGCCCGTCACAGTATGTGGCGGCGCACCGACGTCTTCAGGTTAAAGAGCAGCGAAGAACGTGAGGTGGAGAGCAGGCGATGCAGCCCAAGGACATGCGACAGGAAGCGGTGACAATGTGCCGGCGAGCTCGGTAAAGTGGCGCTCATCGCCTCTCCCTCACTTCCTAGTCTTGCCAAACGCATTCATCCACTGTGGTCACGAACGGACACACGCGCGCAGCAACGGAACTCGCACACACGTCCCCCAGCAAGCCTCACTCATGCATCCTGATGTAGCGAGACCTGCACTATCCTCTTCTCTCCTCCTCTTCTCCTTGCCCTTGAGTTCATCGTGTCTGGCGGTCTCGCAATCGACCCACGACACCGCACGACGCAATATACCACCCCATCCACATATCCGCCCATCCCAGCTCTCTCTCAAGCATCCCCAACTCATTCGCGTATATTTTCTGCATTCCCTCCGCCCACCATCCGATCACGCCCCTCTCCCCCCCCCCCACACACCCTTTTCTCCCTCTCCCACGCCTCTCCCCACCTAACCACCAGCTTTATCATCACCGCCATGCCGTCTAAAGCGTACGGATGGGCTGCCCTCGCCGCCAAGGCGAAGCTGGTGCCCTTCACCTTCCAGCGCCGTGACGTCGGCCCTGACGATGTGGAGATCAAGATAGCGTACTGCGGTGTGTGCCACAGCGACGTGCATCAGGCCCGCGATGAATGGGACGGCTCTATGTTCCCGATGGTGCCTGGCCACGAGATTGTTGGTCACGTGACGAAGGTGGGCTCAAAAGTAACCAAGTACAAGGCCGGCGACAGGGTTGGCGTGGGTTGCATGGTGGACTCGTGCATGAAGTGCCGCCAGTGCGAGCGCGGCCTGGAGCAGTATTGCGTGAACGGCGCGTCGTTCACCTACAACAGCGTGGAGCAGGACAAGAAGACGCCGACCTTCGGAGGCTACTCCGACCACGTGGTGGTGTGCGAGCATTTTGTTGTGTGCATCCCGGATAACCTCGACCTGTGCGCCGCGGCGCCGCTTCTCTGCGCTGGTGTCACGACGTACTCGCCACTGCGGTACTGGGGAGTGACGAAGGGCACCCGCGTGGGTGTGGTGGGACTGGGCGGTCTGGGTCACATGACCGTGAAGCTGGCGAACGCGATGGGTGCGGAAGTGACGGTGTTCACGCGCTCCTCGAACAAAGCTGAGGAGGCGAAAAGTCTCGGTGCGCACCACGTCGTCAACACGAACAACGAGCAGGAAATGAAGTCGATTCAGGGAACACTCGACGTGATTGTGGACACGGTGGGCATGAGCCACGACTTGCGCCCCTACATGATGACGCTGGACATCGACGGCAAGCTTGCCCTGGTCGGCATGCCAGAGCACGCGCACCCGCCGCTGGACCCCCGGCGCATTATCGCTTCGCGCCAGTGCGTTGGCGGGTCGAACATTGCCGGCATGCCTGAGACGCAAGAGCTGCTCAACTTCTGCGGTGAGCACAACATCACCGCGACGGTGGAGAAGATCAACATCGATTACATCAACGAGGCCTACGAGCGTATGATGGCGAGCGATGTGCGCTACCGCTTCGTTATTGACATGGCGTCTCTGCAAAAGGAGTAGACACGGGCCTCACAATGGCGTCACTGGCGACAATGACTGCTCCGCAGCCCACCTGGTAAAGGGGCACTGTCGGGGAGAACATCATCTTCCCGATGTGGACTCCATAAGGCAGCTGCGGATGTCACTGCCGCTCCCCAGTGTCCCTCTACGACTAGCAAACCCGTACTCCTCCTATTATGTTTTGGTTTCTATGTGCGCGCCGGTCAGGACGCCACGGAGTCTGCCTCTGCGGTTACGGTAGAACAGGATGACCAGTGACGTGGCACGCGGCTTTTTTGTATGGTGTGTGTACGGGTGCTCGAGTATGCTTTACATCTTCGAACTCTGTTAAGGACACTCGTGCATGGACTGCCTCCTCCCCTCCTCCCACACACACTACCCGCCACTCATTATCCATCTGCCTCTCTCCTTTCCGTGTTTGGACGTCTCCTCACACGCATCTTGCGGCGTTGCGTATATGTGTGCGTGAGCTGTGATGGCAACAACTGCAAGGGAGAAGAGGAAAGTGACGGACTGGAAAATCAGTGGACAAGTTGAGAGGAGAGAGGGAGAAGACGGCGATGCAGCGGCCAATGGTCGACCATCACAAACTCTGCCATCGACGCGAGTGAACTAAAGTAGTACTCGTAAGCCGACCAGAGGGACGAAGGCAAACATATATATATATATGTCTATACACATACATATATATATAAACATATATAGACACGTATACGTATATATAAATAAACATATACACATATATATATATATGCATTCATATATATATATATATGTATACGTCTATATATATATGTATATATGTGTGTGTATGTATACGTGTATAAGCATATATATATATATATATATGTAACGACGGCGGCTCTCTTTTTGATCTTGCTTTTCCATCATTTGTTTTCCTCCTCCCACTTCATTGATTTGGTAACGCGATTGCCACTCCTGGCACGCACTCGCGTCAACGGTGACGGAATGAGCGAGCGTGTCGGGGTGGGCTGCTACTGTTGGTACGCACTCACACCGAAGAGCAGTGGGCTCGAGCATAGAAGGAAAAGCTGAGCTTTCTCAGTAAAAGGAAAAGAAAGGCGAAGGACCAGTGACGACGGTGATGGAGGGAGAGAGTTGTCGGCAAACGAGCGATGAGAAGCTCACGGGCGCATATTCGCACACATCCACACACCGATGACGTACACGGCGGGAAGGCGAGGAGTGCATGGCAAGGTGAGAAAAGGGCCTCGAATAGGCGGAGGAGGAGGAGGGGCGAATCGGCGGGTGGCGTGCGTGAGAGCCATACAGATTGACCGCGAACAAGCAAACACAAAAAAGGGACAACCCATATGCGTTGTAACACTGTTTTTCTTTTTTTTCGTGGCTGCTTCCTCCGACTCCGCCTCCTGTTGTACTTCCTCCCCCCTCTTCCTCTGCCCCTCTGTTCCTCCCTCCGCCTCTCCTCGCACGGCTGAGCTCTACCCGTCGCAATGAATGTAGAAGCGGCAACATATTGTTGTATTTTGGCTCCCTCACCCCCACCCTCTCATTGTTATGTTTTACTTTGATTTTTTTTTTGGGGGGAGGGGTGTATGTCTTGGGGCTTGCCCCATCGGCAAAAGGAAACAATTTCTCAGATGCAGACAGCTCCTTGTTCTCACTACTCGCCTGTGCCGTTGCTGTGCGCTGGCGCATGCCGGCCTCTCTCCCCCCTCCCCCTCTCTTTCTCTGCGTTTGTGTCTTGTCGACATGCGTGTTCCTGTCATCGACTTTGGACTCCGAGTCGTGCCGTTGCCGGTACGTCTCGCTTGTAGTGCGTCTTTTCGTTTCGGACGGCGAAGTGCTCCGCCTCTCTCTCCGACATATCCACGAAGCACCGATTGCAGCATTTTGTTTTATGTTGTGTGTGTGTATGCGGCCCGCAAGTAACCTGTTCGACACGCCACACCTTTGCACTCTTCCGACCCACAACCGCTCCCTTTCCCCTCCTCCTTCTCCCCATAGTCGCCGCATGCGTGTGTGAATTCTTCTTCTCCACTGGATACTTGAAACATTTTATTTCTTGATGTTGCACATGAGTTGTGTGTGCCTTTCCCTGTTCAACCGACCTTTCCTCCTCCCCCCTCTTCCCTCCCACCCCTCCCCTCTGCACCTCTAAAGACAAGGGAGGGGGAGAAGGTGGCTTGCTTGCTCATCTTTCGCTGTTTTGCCTGTCTTCGCTTTGGTTTCCGTATTGCCAACGAGCTGAGCCGTGTGCCCGCGTGCAGCGTGGCGAGACGATGCCGTGGTGTTTCAATGAGAAGCTTCCCTTTTCTATTTTCAATTTCCTTGCTTTGTTTGTTTGAGCAGGTCGCCGAAGACACGCACGTTCCACAGCATTCCTCATAATCACGCCGGAGAGGGGATCTGGGTTGCGCCGCGCCTCCTCTCCGCACCGTCGCTCTAGCTCTTCCCTCTCCTCCTTTTCATAACTCTTTTATCTCCGCGACTCAGCCGGCAGCGCCGTTGCGTTTCGATGTTCACCTCACACCCGCGCACCATGCGCGTGTGTCACGGCTTCTCGCTCTCCCTTCTCGTCGTACTCCATGGCGCCCCATGCAACCTCCACGCACCCGCCTTTCGTCGTCTACTGTCCGACGTGCTCTCTCCCTCCAAGCCAACTAGTGCCCAACTACTACACACGCATAGACGCTTGGGTGCAGGGCCAGTGGCGCACGTGAGAGATAGAAAACGGAAGGGCTGTGGTGGAAAGAGGCAATGCAGAGCTCGGGGATGCGCAGAGAGGCGGTTGTCTGCCTGTGTCTATGTGCATAGGTTTAGAGGCTGCGAGATGCAGCCGGTGTCAGCGGCGTTACGTGGCTTCTCCTCACACGTCGGGAGACTAAGAGAGTGTTGGTGGAGGAAAACAACGCCGGCTTGAGCGGAGGACCGTGAGGACCTCGAAACGAAAAAGTGAAACACATCAGCAGCATAATGCCAACAGCTTCCATGATTCGCGAACGTGGGAGGGAAGGAGCAGGCACGGGGGCTGCTGCTGCGGAGGCGACCCATCGAGAATCGCGTCTCTGCGATCTCTCGGCAAGAGTCCTGCGCTCCTCGCTACCCCCTCCCCCATCCACCATGACGCGGCATGGATGACAAGCGCATCTTCGCCCAGGCGTGTGTTGCCCACACACTGTGTTACCACTCCCTAATGGAGGGCCCAGCTACCTCTGCTTTCCCAGCAAGGCATCACAAGGCTCCTCACTGTGTCTCTCTGTCGCCCTCTTCTGCCTTTCTTATATTTTTTTGAGTGGGTGGGGGTGGGGTCCTTGCCCGCACCTCACCTCCTGTCGCACCTCACTGCTTGGTGCGTCGCCATGCTTGGTGGCTGTTGTGGCCGACGTGTAACCTACCTCCCACTCACCTACACAATCGCCTACCCCTACCTCGTTCTCTCACAATACTCGGCGTTGCTGCAGTGTAGTCGAAGTCTAACCCACTGACTTTTCCTCCCCCCTCACTCCTCCAATCTTCTCTGATACAATCGACCAAGTCTCCCTGGACGAGACAAGGTATCACGAGACAGATGCGTCGCTTCACGTCCTGCATCGCAGCCTTTGCGGCCGTGCCGGCGGCTGAGCAGATTCGCCATTTTCACTTCCCCATTTCGCCCCCGCCGCTGGAGATCGACTACCTTGATAGCGACCCGCTCGAGTTTGCCGTGCGCACGGAGGCGCGCAAGTGGGGCTTCGATGACTTGCAGTACATGCGTGAGCTCGCGTTTGTGCGCATCAAGAATAACCCGTCGATCGGCGACTTCCGCAAGATGGCGCCGGAGGAACGCCGCGACCTCTTCTGGGGTAGCGACCGTCAGGACTTCTTTCGCCACATCACCTTAAAGCTGACGGGCCACCCCGAGCACCTGTATCACCGCGGCTGGTAAGGAATTAGGAGTGTGTGTGCACTCCGAAGTGCCTCGCTTTTCATGCCCCCCCCCTCCCTTCATCCACTCCTGTGTCCTCTTCTGGCGGTTGGGGAGAGAGGAGGCGGGTGAAAAGTTGGCGTGGGTGGCAGCCCTCCTCCTTTACATAGGTTTCGTGTAGTAAGCTGCCCGCCTTCTTCTCCTGTCCCGTTTGTTTCTCTCCTATTTCTCCCCGTCGGACCACCCATGTATCGCCCCCCCCCTCCCTCCCCTCGACTACCACCACTACCACCCCCCTTGCCATTGCACAAGTGCGCGCATGTGCCTGGGCCGCCTTGAGACGGCCGTTTCGTTGTACAGCGCAAAAAAACGCACACGGCAGATACGGGGTGGTGGACTGCGCCGGGCTTGCAATGGTCGCCACGGCAGCAACAGCACCGCCTAGCAGTCTCGCAAGACGGATAGGAGGAGAAGGACCCGTAGTATAGGAATCGAATCTGCGCATGCGCCTGTGTCCGTGTTGAGTGTCTGTGCGGCAGTGTTTTGTAAGTCCGTTGTCGCGGGTGGCCGCGTGCGTGTGCCTACCGATAGAGCGCGGTGCGCCACCACCGACACGAACAGACCGACATGCCCATGCACAGGCACGCATTACGAGGACAAAGGTGGCGTTGTACGGTGTACGCTAGTAGAACGAA
This sequence comes from Leishmania mexicana MHOM/GT/2001/U1103, assembly GCF_000234665.1. Taxonomy (NCBI): domain Eukaryota; phylum Euglenozoa; class Kinetoplastea; order Trypanosomatida; family Trypanosomatidae; genus Leishmania; species Leishmania mexicana. The sequence goes on from NC_018327.1 coordinate 132,818, forward strand.
CAAGTGAAGTGGCCAGATGTCGGAGACCGGTGTGTGTGTGTGTGTCACAAGGGATGGGGTGTTGTCTCGAGGAAACTGTGCACTAGGCCTCTGCCACCGTGTGGGGGTGTGTACGCATGGTGACGCCGTAAAAGTGTGACAGACGCTTCGACTCCCCACCCCCACCACCCTCCCATCCATCACCCGCTTCGCCTGTTCAACAACAGAAAATCGCACGTGCTTGTGTTTGTGGCGTGTCTCTCTGACCTCCCCCCCCGTCTCTCTGTCCAACCCACCGACTCCCCCTCTCCCTCCGTCCAGTTATCCCAGATCCTTTTCTCGGGTGCTTCCCTCCCTCCCTCTCTCTCTGTGTCACAGCTCAGTATCGCGCTGCCTGACGACACGCGCATTGGTCTGTGTACGTGAGAGTGGAGAAGCGACTGAGTGTGTGTCTGAGAGAGAGAAATAGGCACCGATAGAGGACTACGGCAATGGTACTGCAGTGGCCAAGGTGAAGCCAAAAGCCGAAGGGGGGACGCAGGTGAGACGTAAGGTGCGAGGGCACGAAGGAAGTGGGCATGGCGTGCGCGCGTGCGGGTATCTGTTGTGGAGAGACCTATGCACGAATAAGGAGAACAAAATAGAAACGCGCAGCATGAGAAAGCTGTGTGGGGGGGAAGAGCAGGAGATGCAGCAGCAAGGGTGCCTTGCATCCGTCACCTCTCCCCCCCCCTCCACCCCTTCCTTTCACCCCGGCGGGTGCGCTGCAACCTCAGCTGGTCCCCCCTCCCCCGCCCCCGGGTCCGAAAAGCATTCCACCTCGGAGAGACGAATAGGGAGGGAGGGAGGGAGGGGGGCGAAGGAAAGGCGGAACGCACCACACATTGTGGAGGAGGAAGAGTGCGAGGTGAATGCCAGCGGAGAATTCATTGCAGTGTTCACTGCATCATGTCACCCCGCCAGGCCGCATCACCTCCATGCGTTCCGTTTTCTTCTACGCACCCTCCTTAGCAAGTTATCCTCAGCTCTTCTGTCACTTCTCTCTCTCGCAACATCCCCCTAATCACCGACGCTGCCTTTGGGAACCCTCTCATCTTTTTATGATTCTTACTCGAACGCCCCTGCATCGACTGCCTCGTCCCCGGTACGCACACGTGCACGTGCATGCAAAAGTCGTCATATCTCTGACTCTCCACGAATACCACCACACTAATCAACACCAACAACACAAGAGGAGACAGGACAAGGCTGAGGTAGAGCGCGATCAAAGGACGTGCGCATCCGATTTCGTTTGAGGAATCCTACCCCCTCCCCCTCCCTCTCCACTTCCTGTGCTTGTGTACGGTTCTCTGCTTGGGCTACACCTCCCCTCCCCCTGTACACGTCGCCTCTTTCTTTATTGCCGTTTCCCAGCCACTTGCTCGTGCACAAGCCCAACGAATCCACTCACGGACGCCATTGCGCACTCGCACGCCCGCGCACCCGCACACACAAAGAGGCAAAGTTGTCGATATCCGGCACTTCTATACAACCACACCCACACGTACTCGTAGCTGTGTGAGGGGTCCTTTCTCCCTCTCTCTTCTCCCCCCTCCTCGCTCCCTCGCCCTCGCGCTCACGGACGCACGCCCACGCCCACACGCACGCAGCTCGTATTATTTTTTTCGTGCGCTCCGGATTCTCGTTCTCTTTTCACCTTTTCTCTCTCTCTCTCTGTCGTCTCTTCTCCCGCTTCTTCGTCATTCCTTCCTGTGGATCGCTCCGCTCGCTGTTGCGCTTGGCCCTCCCTCCCTCGCTCAGACTCTTCCTCGCTGCACATCCACACATACACATATATATATATATATGTACATGTGCTACTTGCACGAATCCCCTCCCCCTCGGTGTATTTTGTAATAGCCCTTGGTTGTGGTCAGCCACCTCCTCTCCCAGCCCGCACCTTCTCTTTCTGCTGCTGTCGCTGCTGGTGCTGCTCTCACTGTGCCCGGCCACTACCACGATTGTTGTTTGGTTATTTGCCGCTGCGTCGTGTGGTTGTGTGGTGTATCCAGACACACCTTTGCGTTCCTTCTTCGCGGTTTCGCGCGCGTGTGTGTGTGTGTGTGCACGTGTGTCATCGTGCGCCCCCCCCCTCTACCTTGCACCCTCAGTGCACACAAGACAACTACGCGCCCGTTCAATCTCAGCAGGTTTTTTTGTACGCTGGTTGAGCAACAGACTAACGCGTCTGGTGGGTGACGAGTCGCTGACATCTTCAGCAGAGCATTGCTTTGCTTTTCTCTTCCGTCTTTCCTCTTTCATCTTTGTGTGTCCCCCTTCCTTGGCGACCAGTGGGCGTCGGTGCACACCTTCGAAAGCCGTGCACCTGGTGAGCTGCAGAGACACGTACGTTGGGGTAACGTCATGATGACACCGCCTCGGAAGAAAGCACGCAGCGCCGTGCTGCGCAGACACCACGCCTCATCACTCAGCGCAGCCACTACTCTGGTGGCTGTGTTCCTCCTCCTCGTCGCTCGCGCATCTGACACGCAAGCGCTGCATGTGAGCCCAGCGTCCGCAGAGGCTCCGATATGGAGCGGCATGGATGTGTTCGTGCCATCTGATTCGTACTCAGACCCGATCACGTGCTTCAACGGCGGCATCCCTGCCGGCAACCACTGCACCTGTCCACTCTACTACACCTCGGCGAACTGCTCGCAGCGGCAGTGTCCCAACTCCATCGGCGGCGTAGGGCCGCACCGTGTGTTGCCTGTGAACTCGACGAACAAGTTCTGTGATCACTGCGACGAAAAGGAATTCACCGGCCTCAGCTGCCAGATATGCCAGAGCAACGAGGCTTGCAAGCAGTACGCCGGGAACTCTGCTGAGTGCAACAGACGCCCGTCCGTCCGCAGTGACAGCAAACAGTTCCAGTGCACCCTCCAGAACGAGTTCTTCGTTCGACTCATGGGTGGCAACCGCACCATTACCGTAGAGGCCATGCTAAACTGCTCCACACCAGACGGCACCGCCTTACAGAAGAGTGACCAGGGTGTGTGCAACATGGCCGTCTATCGCATGGAGCCGAACCACAGCTACGTGGATGCTTTTTTCCGCTGCAATGCGACTGGGTGCTCGGTCAAGTATGGCCAAAAAGACCCTGACCCTAACGACACAAGCAACAATACGCTGCGGCTGCGCTTTTTCCGCGTCGCTCGCACCTCTGGACAGGTGGTGCTCATCGTCGAGTGCGCTTTGCTCGCGCTTCTTGGGGCCTTCACAGCACTGCTGGGGCCCCGCCGCACCAAGCGCATCACTGTGATTCTCGCCTCCGTGATCACCGTCACAGTGCTCCTGTACATCGCCTTGATGATGCTCAGCATGCGTTCCATCTCCATCCCGAAGGAGACCGTCATCTACGACTGCCGGAAGACGAGTTGCGCCTGCGCCGAGGACCCGCCGCCGCAGTACGACCCGATATGCTCACAAAAAGTGGAGTTGAGTAACATCATCCTGCCATCGATCAAGAACAGTATTAGCTTTGCCTGCGAGCTGAACAGCTCGCTCTGCGAGCTGACGCTGGCGGATCTCGCGCTGGTGTTTCAGGCGGACTGCAGCATCTCCGAATGCGTTGACACCATCCGCTTCCCTGATGACTCGTCAGACGACAGCAGCGACCGCAGCGGCGCTGCCATCCTGGCGAAGCTGAATCTCGGCATCCTTCTCGTGCTGCTGCTGCTACTCTTGGTGAGCGGGGTTGGAACTCATTATTACTACACCCGCAGCATCTCCTACGAGCGTGACAAGGATTTCCTCGTCACCTTCCACGTGAACACGCTGGAGGACGACGACGGCGACCTCCACGAGACTGGCTCAACTGTCCTCGATGAGCGCCACGTGCACCTGAACGGCAACACCGCTGAACACGAGCCGGAGCCGCTCCTGAACAACTCACCGGCCCCGCACCCCGAGCGTTCGGCCCTCCTTCCACAGGATGCTCCCAGCAGCCCTCACTCTGAGGACAACGTCTCTATTACCACGAGCGTGTATGAGCAGGCGCGCGCCTTGACGCCAGCGGCGTACACGCGCATTGAGGAGCTGCGCCGGCTTACCGCCACACAGCTGGAGCTGCAGGTGTCAGACCTGCAGTATACCTTGAAGACGCCTCTGCTGGGGGCTGCGGACGAGGGCTCTCAGCGCACGCTCCTTCACCGCATCAACTTCACAGTGCACTCGGGGGACGTGCTGGCTATCATGGGACCCTCCGGTGCCGGTAAAACCACGCTGCTGGACTTGCTCTCGGCTCGCGCTAAGTCAGGGAAGGTTAGCGGCACGATTGCCCTGAACGGCACGCCAATCAAGACGACCGGTTCCCGCGCGGCACAATACCGCAACATCATCGGCTACGTTTCCCAGGAGGACACGCTGCTGCCGTCGCTGACTGTGGAGCAGACAATCTTCTACGCCGCACGACTGAAGCTGCCGAAGGCCCTTTCACACAGCACTGTGCGCCGCATTGTGACGCGCGTCATCGAGACGCTGAAGCTGCAGCACTGCGCACAGACACTCATTGGTGGCGATACGACACGCGGTATCAGCGGGGGCGAGAAGCGCCGCGTGTCTATCGCTGTTGAATTACTGGCGAACCCGCGCATCCTGTACCTTGACGAGCCGACGAGTGGCTTGGACGCGGTGAGCGCGAAGCGCGTAGTGGAGGCGGTGGTGGCGCTGGCGAAGGACTCGCCGATGCGCATGTACGCCACGCACTACTTTGCGTTCCGGCCCATCGTCATCTTCAGTATCCATCAACCCTCACAAGAGATCTACGAGCTTTTCGACAAGGTGCTGCTGCTGTCGCGGGGAATGAGCATCTACTGCGGCCCTGCTTCGTCCGCCGGTGCGACTATCGAGCGGCGCGTCACGGCCGCCTTCGGCCACACGCGAGAGGTACCGCGAAGGGAGGCGCACAACAACCAGGCGGAATACCTTATGAAGGTCGAAGAGATTCTCGACGACGCCGTGCGCGCGGAACTGCAGGAGGAGGACACGCTCGAGAACACCAATACCGCAGGTGCGCAGTACGAAAGCGCCTCGGTCGACAGGTCTCCACTGGCCGGGGCTCACACGCAGGTGCCGCCGTGCCGAAGTCCCGGGTCACCGTCCCCGCACGCGCCGTCGCAGTCCGGCAGCTGCCCTGGGTTCAACGATGACGGTGAGCAGGTAAGCGGGGCCGATATCCTGAGCACCACGTTTGGCTTCCGCATGTACTACGCAAACGTATATGAGCAGATGCACCTACTCATCTCTCGCTCTATCACGTGCCTGTTCGGTTCCTTCCACCTGGTGGTATGCCACTCGGCCGTGGTGGCGTGCCTTGCGACGCTCATGTGTGTCCTCTACCACGAGCAGGCCCTTGATCTGCCCGGGGCGCTCAACCGCGCCGGCTCGGTGTCTTTTCTCCTGCTCGTCACCTCCTTCTTGTCTCTTAGCTGCCTTGAGCAGTTCATCGTCGAGCGGAAGCTGTTCAACGTGGAGCGGGAGAATGGCTTCTACACCACATGCCCATATCTCATCTCCAAGATCGTCGTGGACATCATCCCGCTTCGCATTGTTCCAGCCATGGTGCTCGCTTCGGTCATCTACTTCCCGATGGGCTTCCGCGTCGACGCAGGACAGCACTTCTTCTACTTTATCTTCATCATCGTGCTCTTCTCCATCTGCATGACGATGGTGGTCCTGTGCATCGGCATCGTGAGCGGCTCCTTCGGCGCCGCTGCGCTGCTCAGCAGCGTCTTGATCCTGTGGAACTTCGTTTTTGGCGGTGATCTGGTGCAGGCCGAGACGATCCCGCCCCCGCTGCGCGCCTTCAAGTCCATTTCGCCCTTCTTCCTCGCCTTCGAGTCGCTCATGGTGAACGAGCTCAACGGGCAGCACTGCGTCTTCTCCCCGACAGACGAGGCAGGGAAGAAGTCGTCGGAGAGCATTCCCATTATGTGTGTACAGTACCTGGCAAACATCGGCCTGAAGCCGGATCGGTTCAACATCGATGTAATGCAGCTGGCGCTGTACTGCCTCCTTTTCGTGGGCCTCTCCTGGATCTTGCTCTCATGCTTCTCGAAGCTCGTTCGCTAGTCGGCGATGCACGGTGGATGTGCGAGGGCAAAGCGCTCCTGATGGGTGCCGGCAAGCGAAGCGACGATGGGGGTGGGGGTAAGCTACAAGAAGTAGAAGTGAAGGATGATATACGAGGCGAACGGATGGCGGCGGTGGCGGCGAGGATGCGGACATCGGTACTCGGAGCCGTTTGTTTTGTTGCGTTAATTGTTTTCTCCTCCCCCCTCTCGTATAGATGGCGGCCGCCCCCGTCGTCCAGAGTCGACACCCCCCCCTCCTCCCCCCTCCTCTACCTTCGACAAATAACTCCTTCTATGTTATGCGTTGCAGGCATATATATATATATATATATTTTCTGTTGTTGAAAGCGAGAAAGCTCTCCCTTCGCTGTGTTCGTGGTGTACATGTGTGAGTGTACATCTGTGTCTCGCCTTCCCGTCCGCCCAGGGACGTGCTTGCTGCTTCGGTTGTTGCTGCGTTGGAGTGCTGCTTCTACGCACTTACCTTCCCTCTCCTTTCCCTCATCAACAATTCTCGTGGACATCCACGTCTGCCCTTCGCTTGTGCGCTGAGGTATTCGTGTCTCTCCTCCTCCTCCTCCCCCCCTTCATCCCCCATCCCACCCTGCCCGTCCCGCCTCTGCGCGCACGCACGCATGTATTGATTTTCGTCTGCACGGGACCGTCGTCTCATTTTTGCTCTTCCGTTGTGCGTCGGCGTGCACATCTCCATCGCCGTGGGCTGGTCGCTGTTACGTCCCCTCTTCCTTCGCTGACTCTCTCCCGGACCGCTTGTCCGGCTGCGTGCAGGAGTGTGCGGTGTGCCTCGTGGATGATTTGCCTCGTTGGCGGCTGTGCGTGTCGAGAGCCATGGCGCTCTCCTCTCGGTGCTGGTAGTCGCTGTTTCCGTTTTGGGTGGCACTCTCACTATCTCCTGTGTCATGCCCTCATCCAGTGTCACCGCCTCAACTCCACACCGACCCATACACACACTAAAGAACAAAGGTAAAAGAGCATCGCGAGTATCGCCGAGCCAAGACAGCATACGGACCCTGAGGAGCCCCGTGGCGCGTGTCGTTTTTAAGGGAACCTTTGTCGGTACATCAGTGCGTGTCAGCGCGTGGGGGTGAGCGGTGGTGAACGCAAGGACCACGCGCTTGTAGGGTATCCCAGCATCACCTTCATCCCCTCCCCCGTACCCCGTACCGCGACTGCCACCGCAAAGTTTGGACTGTGCAGGACGAAAGTAGCAACATCCGCCACACCACACAGATACCTTTCCCTCACTGCATCTCGTCCCGGCTCCCGTGTCAAGTCATCAGCAGCCTTCCTTCCGTATCACAGGTTGAGGCAGCGTCCCCGTCTTCTACGCTTTCCCCTCCCTCTCCTTCGCTATCTTGTATCCTCGTGGCGACTGTGAGCCACCAGGTGACGCTGCCATCCCCATCGCTGTCGCACAAAGACAGACGGAGAGGTACATACTCACCCAGCTGGCGGCCCCTCTGCCTCACACGTGGTAGTGTGCGTGCGAAAAGCATCCGCCGGAAGCCCACTCTCTTCCTTATTCGGCGTTGGCCGTAGCCAAACCGTGGCTGCCCTTGCACGGCGCTTACTCTCCACCGGTGTGCAATGTCCCGTGAACCCAATGAAGGCACCTTTGGGGCTGCGCTCGCCAATGAGTTTCAGTGGCGCAATTTGTACCTGAAGGAGTTCGGCTGCTGCACCTATCCACCGCCGATCCCGAAGGACCCCAGCACCACCGCCGTTGGCGTCTATCCGATGCGACGACAAGCGAAACTCCTCCCACAAGAAAGCAGCAGCAGCGAGGATGCTGATAACGAAGGGGAGGAGGATGACCGCTATGAGGAGTCGACGGACGATACCGATGGGGACGACAGCTACCAAGCGAACTTTAGCTCGGGTCTCTTCCAATTCTCCTTCAACGGCAGTGGCAGTGATGAATGCCATTCGCGACGGCACCAATGCCACAACGTCAACCTGGCAGACACAGAACCACCCATCACGGGCTGCCCGCGTCGCGACCGTAGCACGGCCGATCAGTTTTTCAGCCTCGACCTGTCCACGTCTGTTGGCGAGGGTGGGGCCACCCCGCACGCCTCCCGTCACTCCGGCCACCGCAGCGGTGGGCGACGGGGCGGCCACGGCGCTGTCCTGCGCAAGGACGACTTCTTCGACACGAACGACGTCTTCTCGACAAAGTTCTTCAGTTTTCTCTGGATGGAGTCGGACGGCGACGGCGACGACGAGGAATACGCCAGCGACACGCGCACGGTCGATGAGGGTCGACGCTGCGGAGCGCGCGACCCGGACAACGGGCGAGGCACGAAGAGCAGCATGCGAAGCAGAAAGGACCCTGGTCGTCTCACGCTGTCACGACCCGGCTTCTCGACGTTGACAAGTCACACCTTCAACACAAATCCGCAAGGAGTGCCGGAGGCGGTGCTGCGACTGCACCACCAGACATGGATCCTACTGATGGATAACCGCCTGATGGCCTGGGTGCATCGCGCGGCCACCGATCACTGTCAGCGGGCCACGCAGCTGCGCCACCGCTTACTGGAAATCATTGCGCTCGGTCCTTGTTCCGCTGATATCGTCGGCGACGCCACATTCGCCTCGCCCACCCAGGTCAGCACCTCACTCGTGCTTCCGGAGGAAGACGCGCTGCAACGCACCTTGGAGAGCTTTTCGCCTTTCTTTGTCGTTGTTGCGCCGCCGCCGGTGGTGCAGCGGGCTAAGGATCAGTTCCGGGCGGCGCAACGGGGACAGCTCTCCAGCGGCAACGCTCAACAGGCCGCCGCCACTTCCGTCGCCGACCTCATCGGCCTCCCGCTGCTGAGTCAGTACGGCTCCTGGCGGGAGGCCTACGAGCACCGACATCGCTGTGACAAGGTGCCCTTCTCTTTCTTTTTCATCCATGATGTCAGCTACAACTACGCGCAAGTCACGGCCTTGTTCGTGCAGCTGCAGCTGCTCTACGCACATTCCCACTCTCACTCACGGCGCTGTGCGGAGGCCAGGCGGGAGTCGGTGCCTCTAAAAAACGCGAGTCGTCAATTTACCACCCTCAGCACCGCTAGTCGCACCATGGAGGAGCGGCGCCACGTGTGCCCACTCATGCTCATGCAAGAGATGACGGAGAACGTTGTCCTCGCCTACGAGCAAAGCTCCGCACGCGCAACCTTGCCGATGCTGCGCCGCGTGCTCGACTTTCTGACGGATGCCGCGCTGGACGTGGTGACGGCGCACCGCTTTATCAGCCGCAAGGCTGTCCTGCGGCAGCACCAGTTTCAGCTGCCAGGCATGACCACGGTGCGTCCTTTGCCAATCTCGACCATGGCTTCTGCCGCGGCGGCGGCTTTTGACGTGTCACAGACTACAGAGGACGATGGGTCGATGGATGCTGCAGAGGATAGGCGACCAACAAGCCACAGCTTTGGCGTCTCCAAGGAGGAGGACGGCACGCCCATGAAGGACGAGCTGCCCGGCACCGACGGCAGCGGCATCCCCATCAGCGGCGTTGAGCCGCAGCGCGTCACGGAGAGCGACATCAATGCGCTCTTTGAAATTGCCTACTGGTTCGCAGATGCGACCACAGCAAACGCCTCGGTGCCACTGGACGCAGCTCTCCCCGCAGGCACGACGGCAGGGCAATACGCGGCGCGAGAGGGACCGCTAAGCACTTCACTAGAGGTGTTGAAGAGGATGAGCCGAAACTCTCTGGCTACCACGCCACCGTTAGACACACCGACGAGCCGCCCCGGCACCAACCACAGCGCCGCTGCGGCCGCTGGAGGCGGCGGTGCTCCCTTACGGATGTATAAAGTTCTCAGCGTTGAGGGATCGCAGCTCTCCTCGCCGCACAACAGCATTGCCGTCTCCCTGACGGGAGCGGATGACCCATCGCTGTCGTCGTCGTCACGGTCGCAGCAGTACTTACCTGGGCGCTTACAGGTGTACAGCCCTGTCGAGTCCCTTGCGGAGGCGGTGGCGTTGCTGGAGGCGTACCGGAAGCCGCAACAACTGCGCAACGATCGACCCGGCCGGGCCGGCCGCAGGAAGGGCCATAGCATGTCGGTTGACCCGAGGGCCCGCGGTGGCGGCGCCGGAGCGAAGAGGTCCGCAATGCCGTGTCTCACACCGGACCCCGTCTCGGACTCCTTTACGAGCTTTATCAGCCCTTTGGTGGTCCTCACCACCTACCTCCGCCTACACGGCGGCACGTGGCTGAAGCATCTATGCCGCCGTGTCTTCGAGTCTCTGCGCAGGCCGAATGTCTTGCTCTACGTCAACACCCTTGAGTTCGATTCCGCGTGGGTGTCCCTGCAGCTACCGTCGTCACTGTCATCACAAGAGACGACGAAGCTCAGTGTCTCGGCGGCGACGCGAGGGCGCCAACGCCCACAGAACCGGTCACTTTTAGCCACGCCGCTAGCCCCGAGCACCGCTGCCAGCTCAGAGGCGGCGCGCAGTGACTTTCTCCACGGCCTCGGCTGCCTGGAAGACCTCATTTGCCAAGACATCTTGTGCGCCCTCAACAACTTCTTTGGCTTCCTGTACGGAAAGCGAGCTGCGGCCGCGCGATTGCCGCAAGGGATCTCCATCCTGCTCACCCAGTTTGTGTCCACCGTGCACCTATACATGCTCGAGAGCGTCGGCGCGACTCGTACCGCAACGGCCGCGGCGCCCGGCAACGGCAATCGTAATCGCTCGATGAGGTCCGGCCCTCACCCTAACCCAAGCGCTTTAGGAGGAGGCACGGCGGCTGATGCCCCGAGTCGCATCGTGGAAGACTGCCTGCGGATGTGCAAGCAGCGCTACAACGCTGGCTTGCGCCGACAGGGCAGCGCCAGTGAGTCGGGAGGAGCCTATGTACCTACCTTTCACGATTTTGACGGTCCGTTGAAGAGCCCCAGTGGTGGTGCCACGGGCGAGGCAGCTGCATCGACCGCCTCGCTCCCACGCCTCCTCCACACGATTGAGCAGCACCGCCTCGCAAAATTCATCTTATTCGACTGCTGGATTCTGCCGGCCCTCAACAACCCCATATCGCTCGGCTACCTGGCTTCCGACTCACCGATGCACCTCCGCTGGAACATCGACGCGCTCGCGCGCTATCTCAAAATCCTTGTGCACGCGCCCTTTGTTGAGCAAGACAAGAAGAATTTCGTCAGCCTTTTCCCAGAAGTTCCGAGGAGCTCCAGGCGACGCAGCACCAGCCGCCCGCGTTCCAGCGACTGTCGCGACGGTAAGGACAGCCGAGGCGCCGGGCGACCCACAGTGCTGACGCTGCCGCCGTACCTCACCGGCATCTACGACGTCGCCACCGGCTCGCTGGTGAGACTGCAGAGCTCAACACCCGTGACCACCACTGCCGGAGACAACCCGTTCGAAAGGATGTCGAGCGCGACGCCAGCGAGGGAGCATCCGACCGCACTCAGCGCGTCGTCATCGACGCTGTCAAGTTCGGCGATGAGCACGGTGGCCCACGGCGAATACGTGAATGGCGAGGCACCGTCGCCTCGATACACCGAGAAAAGCGACGAGGACGTGTCGGCGGTGGAGTCTCCAACGCAGGCGGGTCAGTCGAAGTGGACGCTGGAGGCAACAGCCCCCCCGCCTAGTGTCACCGCGACGCAAGAGGCGGTGTCTCGTGCTGCTCCGCAGCGGCCCTTCAACGTACAGCGAGCCGCTCAGCATCCGGCGTCTGCTGCGGCGGAAAACAAGTCGACGGTGACGCCACCGTCTGCGAGCTCCTCCCGCTTGTTCTCCAGTGCCGGGGAGTCTGTGGAAGCAGCCGGAGGCATGTCGTCACCCGGCACGTGTCGTGACACGAGCAGCTTTGCCGGCTCACCCAAGGACTTGCAGAGCGACCTGCCAGTGGAGTCGAAGTTTAGGATCTGCGACACGGTGCTTAGTGGCATCACGCCAACCCTCACCTCGCCGCACGCGCCGCCGCCACTGGACTGCATTCAGAGCATCTGCAGCAACGCCGACCAGCGCCCCTACGGTGCCGGTGCTGCGCTGACACATCCGTACGTGGTGATGGACAACGCCCTGTGGCTGGACATGTCCCCGGCGCTGCAAAACCTGAACGACTGCATCGGGCTAACGTTCTGTGACCGCGGCGCCGTTGAGGAGTGCCCCGGCGACAGCGGCACTGTGGCACCCATATTGCGGCTGCCCACAATGAACGCGGGCAGCGGGCATGCAGGCTCTCGCACTGGTGCGACCCCAGCGCGGGGCGCGGCGGGTCAGCCAACAAGTGGGGCTCCGAGGGACTGCGGCACATTTGTGGACCTCGCTCTCTTTGATGTGCCGGCGTTGGAGATGCTGAACGCCTTCGCATACGCGGCGTGCACGGACGACAGCAGCTACGTCGTCGTGTCTGAATTCGAGGTTCTGCCGTCGATGGCGGCCGGGTGCCTCGAGAGGATCTACGAACTCGCGACCGATATGCATCCTATGGTTCTCCACGCGCTGCAGAAGGGAGCCTTCCACTTCGCCTACAATGACAGTGGCAGCCTATCGTCTGGGCTGACGTCATTGTACACGGCGTGCATGAACGGAGTACTGCTGCATCCGCGCACCGCCGCGCATGTGCTCAAGAATGTCATGGACAACAATCCACCCTTCTCTCACACGTTACTCAAGCCGGTGACGGACACGACGGCGCTCGACCTGCTTGGCCGCCTCGCCACCCACTCACGGGACGTGCCTATGGTGGACGTGAACGCCGTTGTGCCGCTAATCCACTCCATGGTGCCTGACCGCGACTCTTCTGGAGGTGGAGGCAGACGAGTGCATCCAAGGACGGATGTTTCGAACAGCGGCACAATACTGCCAGCCGTTGGCGCGCGGAACACCAGCACGACCTCGAGCGCAGTAGTTCCTCACCGCTGGGAACGTGAGTCGCGCCGGCTGCTGCGCGAGTTGGTCTTCCTAACCACGGGCAACTCAGACAGCGGGCCACCGCTGCCGCTCGCGCCGGGGCTTCGTCGGCCAGTGGGGCCACCTCACCCGATCCACATGCTTCGCGCCGGCGCAGCCCGCATCGCGGAGGACACTGGTGGTACGACGCCGATGGTGTTCGACCCGTGGTGGCGCGCAATGGTAGTAGCGCTGTGCGTGAAGGCGTCGAACGTGTTCGCCGAGTGCAGCAGCAGTCGGCCGCTGTTGTTCCAGGAAGTGTGCCACACGCAGGCCGAGGTGTCTAAGCGGCTTAACCGGTACACAACAGCCCACTTCGTCAACACGAAAGGCCGCGAGACGTGCGAGAAGGACGCTGTGGCGATGATGAGTGGGTCACAGCAAAGACACGCCTCCGTCTTTCAGCGCGGCAGCTGGGCCGGCAACTTGCCCGCCTGGCCAGGTCGGAAGCGCAAGCGAAGGCCAAAGGCACGAGGAGTGACGGCGAGCGGTAGCGGAGAGCCAGCGTCCACTGGCAGGAAGGCAAAGACGAAGGGACGGAAAGCCGCCGCCGCCGCCGCTGCAGCGTAGGAGAGAAAGGAGAAACGACAGCGCAACGCAAAGCCGCCGCCCACCGTTCCAGGTTCGGGCATTGTCACAGCTACCGTGGGCCAGGGAAGCGAGGAGGCCACGCTCTAGCGCTCCTTCTTCCCCATCGTGTTGCTCACTTCTGGTGTATGTAAAGTAAAAGAAATAGCCGCCCTGCCGCATTGTAACGCACACGCACGCACGCACGACCTATCACGGACTGCGTACGTGCGTTGAACTTGACTTCCTCTCACATGTCAGCCGCCCAGCGATGGAGCATCGGTGTGTGGGTGTCTGCACCCCCTTCCTCCTCTACGACCTTCAGTGAAGGTGCACACGTGAGGGAGGAGGATAGAAGGTGGGGGTGGGGGGGATGGACGGCATGTGTGCCAACGGAGCAGGCACGCGCAGAGCGGTATCCTGCCCCTCCATTGCACCAGTGCTTTGTCTGTGTCTGTGTGTGTGCGCGCGCTTACTCTGTTGCACGCCGCTCCGGCGATGCGAGATGGTGTTGTGCTACAGGGAAGTGCCACACGACCGCACGTGTACGCACAAAAGGGAAATGGATGTGCACTGCCGCCGGAGTGCTCGCTTCACATAATACGCACCTGTCTGGGTCGTTGCAACACACACACACACACACCTGCTGCCGCCCCTCTCTCCATACCCGCACCGAGGTCGCAGAGCGCTTCCTCTTCCGTTGGTGCTCTCCCGTTTTACGTGGAGTAGTAACGGCATCCGTTGTTCCACAGACCAGCGTAGTTGTGACGCTTGGAAGTCACTGCCATGAGAGCCTGCACGCGAAAACTCGCGCTTGTGTCTAAACCCGCCCCCCCCCCTCCTCCTCCTCCTCTCCCTCTTCTACTGTCCGCGCTGTACTCGGCCCTCCTGCCGGCATCGCCCCTACACGTGCACGTATTCACGCAAACATCCGTGCACGAGCGCGTGGGTGTCTCGCAGTACCTCCATCATACCGCGTTCTTTCGTCTCTGCACCCCTGCAGTCTGGCAACTGTTCAGGTCGTGTGGCATGCCCACCTCGCTGGGTGCCCCATCCCTCGCCGGCCTATGTGTATGCACATGTGCACAGCTTTGATACAGTCGATTACATGCGACTGAGTTGAACGCACACCGCACCTGCAATCATCTCTCCCACGTCACCCACGCACACGTGGCATTAACGCAGGGAGGGCGAGCGCATCGTGCATGCGCGCGTGTATGCGTGTGCGGGCGTGTGGGTGTTGCGCGGGCCTCTTGTCACGTTTCTTCGCTGCGTCCGCATCGATTGTCTCTGCAGTGCGCCGGCAGCTCCCAGCGTTGCGGCACACACACACACACACACAGTGTCTCTCGTCTCTTCTTGTTGGCTGCGACCCGGCCGCTGACTTGGCCTGTTTTTTTTTGCTTTCCTTTCATCGTAGAGATATATTGGTCGGCAGTGCGCCTGCCTGCTGGCGGGCTCACAGCTTCACATGCGACGGCCTCGCACGTCGTGCCCTCACGACCTTCCGTTTTTGAGGGGGGCCCTGTTATCGGTCTGTGTGTTGTAAAACGACGACTCATGCGCCGGCATAGCCTCCCGCAGTCCGACGCGAATGCCGACACCGGGGTAACTCACCGAACTAGCCGCACGCACACTACCATGGCAGACGCGTCGCAACATCCTCGATCGTCAAGGCTGTCACCGCGGCCGCACGCGCCACCAGTCACCATCCCGGTGTCGCATCGAAGTGCGGCAACAAAGGTGGGGAGAGGTCGAGAACGTACACCGTGTAAGCAAAGAGTGTTGGACAACGGCAGCACTCATGTCACCCCACCCCATGAGACGAGTGCATCGCCAGCTTCCACCTCATGCGGCAGTGACGCGCCTCGCGTGCGTGCGAGCATAAACACTGCAGCATCCGTGGCACGTCGGCGCAAGTCGTCTCCCACCGGAACTACACAGACGACGACGACAGCGCACCCACATCGGTGCCCACGCGCTGAGATGCCCGTATCGAAGAGGTCGTCGTCACTGCGTCACACCATACCGTGCTCTGTTCTTTTTTTCGCTGCACACCCCATGCCGGTGCCGTCTAATGCATGTCTTGGCAACAGACTGGCAACCGTTGGGCGGCAGCATCGATCCCGTGCGTCGCGCCACACCAAGCAGGCCCCCTCCGTTGCCATCGTCGGCAACGGCATCCCACGGCCGTCGCCTGCGAGCGTCAACGCAGGTGTTGTGGAGAAGGCCAACGAGCCGTTTGCCGAGTACGCGCTGCCGTCCATCTCGCCGGCGTCACGTGCGCACGCCGAGTCCTTCAGCTCTACGTCCACGTCGTCGTCTGCCTTTTGTCCCTACTTCGCAGTGCTGTCTAACGGCAGCACGACAATGTCGAAGGCACTGCATCGTCCCCCCACCACCGTCACCGCGCTGCCTGGCATGGCGCCGCCACCACCAAGCATCTCCGCATCAGTGCCAAGGAACGGTCATGACGCTGCCCGGCGCACGTCCGCACCATTGCGAGTGCATCCGGCGCATCGTAGCAGGTCGCAGCCGGAGCTGACCTACTCACCGACAGCCTACAGCTCTACCGTAGCTGCCTCCATGCCGCACGAGATTCCGCCTACATCAGCCCTGGTGCTGCCGTACTGCACTGATGCCCAACTACGGCACCTCTTCGCAACGCTCTTCGTGCGCGCCGGAGACGCGATGTGGTCGGTGCACGAACACATTCTGCCCTTCCTGACGGCCCACCAGCACTGCATCATGCCCGCTGCGCCGTCGCAGGTGGCCGCGTTCTTTGGGTTCACCGACCACAGTGACGGAGACGCGCATGCAAAGGCGGGCACTGGCGCGGCCAGTGACCCCCAAGGCGCGCAAGCCTTCTTCGGTGGAGCGTGGACGACTAAAGAGATTAGCCGCTTCGCTTCGCAGATGGGCTACTGGTTCATGTACGTCGGCATCCTTGGGTGCGGCGAAGAAATGCGCTGGGACACCTTACTGATGCCACCCGGAAGCATCCCAGGTCCATCTCGTCGGTCGTCTGTGCGAAATGCCTGCAATGCTGGCAGCACCTCACCGCCACAAGCACTCGTGACACGGAGCAGTAGCCCCTCTGTCCACCCAGCTACTCCCGAGAAGCAGTGCCTCTCCCCCACACCACATCGATCGCCACATAACTCCTCATGCGTGTCCTCATCGGCGCCGGGTGTCGTCGCCCTCACGGAAGGGCCGAAGCAACACCAGCCCTCGTGCATGGTGGACGACGGGGGCGATGGCGATGACGAAGGCAGCCCAAAGAGCACCGTGCTGTATCACACCGATCAGCTGGAACGCTCGACCTTGGACGTTGTCACCACCTCGACGCTCACATCCGTGGAGTTTCGTGCCGTTGTCGAAGCGCCACCGCTGGTGCAAGAGGTCGCGTTCGTGCGCGGCTACAAGGTCCTACAAACTCTACTGGCAAACCGCGAGGAGCAGCTTGCACATGTGAAAAATGGTCCCATGGCAGCCGCGTTGCGTGCACTGTGCACTGCTGCTTGGATTGGCAACGGCGCGAACGACAACCTTGGGCACAGTGCAGACTGCCTTGCCGAGACGCTCCCGCCTGATATTCATGCGGTGCACCGTCGTGTGTGCTTCTACCTCCGCCTGCACGCGTTTGTGCGTGAGCTCTGCGCATGCCTGCGCGCGGACGAAAGGCGGCCGTGGCAGCGGGAGTCGTACATCGTGGAATCCATTGTCTCCTCGCGCCTGCGCGACACGGCGAGCTTTGTCAGCTGCGACGCGCCCCTGGCCAGGACCGCGAAGATGACCGCCATTTCGGAGACAAGCATCAGTGCTGGTGACAGGTGGCGGCGGCTTCGTGACACACTTTCGCAAGGGGTGCTGTACGCAGCACTCCATGCCGCGCCCACCCCCGCTTCCGTCAACTCCCTTACAACACTACTCCTTCTGCGACATGCCGGCGCCACACAGGTGGTGATGCGCGCCACTGAAGGACTACCGCGTTCATCGGATGCAGTGGCGGCCTCGTCCTTCTCTTCTGCCATCTCCTCCGGTGTTTCTACATGGGAAAGCAGCACAAGCTCACGCTTGCCGGTCCCGCTACTTCTTTTGTTTCCGCTGCCGCGCTGGAGCTCCGTCACGCAGCCGGGCATAGCATCGCGGAAAGACTCGACGACGTTCGATCTGGCTGCCTCGCGCGCACTTGGTTTCGCGCTCGCTTTGGTGGTGCTAAGCAGCTGCCTCTTCATCTCTGGCGCTCAAGTTGTCTGGACGTGGTGCTGGACAGTCTTTCTGGAGCACAGTGCCGGCGACGACACTGCACATCACCCCCACCTGGTCCGTCGCACCTGGATGCACAACCTAGTGGAGCACTGCTGGACTGTGCTGCTGCTCGTCTGCACTGCACGAGTGGCCCACCATGCTGGAGAAGTGGTCGCGTCGATCGAGGTGACGCACACCATAGTGACGGCCCAGAGTGCGGCGCTCGCGAACGAGTCGCACGGATGGCTGCAGAAGGCGTGGGCCTTGCAATCCGGCAGCGCCGTCGCAGCGCAGGCGGTGCAGCGCAGCATACAGCGTCTTCGACTGGTAGGCAACGCAGTCGACGGCATGGAGACGACCCCGGTCGGTGGGCGGCGCGCGCTCACGCGCGGCGTGGCGTCGCGGTATTGGCGCGGAGTCTTCATCCTTGCTTTGATTATGTGCACAGTGAAGGCGTCACTGCATCCCAGCCGGTTGGTAGAGCTCGCCGCTGTCGTGATGGTTGCGTGTGGGGCGAATGTGGTACATGTCTGTGAAACCCGCCAGCAGCGACGGCGCGCCCTGGCATGGTGGCTCCACTGTCAAGCGACCATCGCGGAGAGCTTTGCGGACGATCTGCTGCGTAAAGCGGGCAACCGGTGTAGCGAAGCAGTGTCAAATGGGGCAGACGCTGAAGAGCAAGGTGGATCCGTTGCGCAGCCGCTTCTGCCAACCAATCGCGCTGCTGTCCACACGCTCTGCACGATACCGCTGCACATGTTGGAAGAGCTGGCAAATGTCGCTTGCCTGGTGGTGTGGAGTGAAGGACTCTCGTTGGCAACACATTACGGATCCGATACTACCGGTCCTGTGAACCTCTCGGCGCTGCCAATCCAGTGGTTCTGGGAGCAGTTGTGCGGCCGCGCCGCTCCGACGTACGCGAACGGTGCGTCCTCTGCGGCTGTCGTGGAAGCTACGATGCGGGCATGCCGACGCTCACTCGAAGACAAGCAGAGGGAGCGCGGTGGTGCTCCTTTGGTCATAGCGGAGGCAGTGGCCCACGTGTTACCCTGGACACTGGACTACAAGGCGGCACCGCCACCGCCGACCGGCGCACTAGAGGGGTGTCACGACTACGAGGTAGGCGAGGTGCTTGCACCTTTTGCCGCTGCGGCGGCCGGTAACGCCAGCGGTGTCGTCCTTGCGACACCCCATGGAGACTCTTCTCCTGTGCACCCTCTCGATGTGGAACTGCGACGGCTGCCGCACCTTTCGCCGCTTCAGGGCCGCCTCGTCGTGTGCGCCGCCTTCGTGTTTGCCTCTCTGAGAGCGGCTCCACGCGCGCTGGGTAAGACGCCTCGCCGCTGTCCAGCCCCTTTCTCCGCCTGCACCGGAGAGTCGACACCCGCGCTTCTGACGCACCTCGTCCACACTCAAATGTGCGTAGAGCCGTCCCTGTGGTGCAGAAATGACTCAGAGGGCACCTCGACGGTGCAGTGGCGGCGGGCGGCAAAGCGCACGCGAGCTGCCTTGCAGCTCCTCCAGCAATTCACGCTGTCGGCTCAGCAGTGCGGCGTTCAAGACGCTCCTGCAGGCCGCGCGTACACACCGGTGCTGCCCTCGCTCCTTCACGAACTCTTCCGCTAACGAGGTGTGGCCCATGTCCCAGGTGAACCACAGTGGGTGGAAGAGTCGAGAATACCGTGATGCGCCTTGATGCGCGTGTATGCATGTGTGTGGTGTGTGGTGTGTGGTGTGTGCACACTATACGTGCTGTCCACTGTCACTTCGAAGAAAATGAAAGCCACGTGAAGCTGCACAATGGAAGCGAGTGCACTGTCGGATGGCGTGTTAGGGGCAGGGTCATGTCTGTTGGCCGGCCTTTGTAGGTTGTCGAGGAGTGTGATGGGCTCGTACAAGGCGACGCTACCTCTCTAATGTCTCTCACTTCACGCACGGCATCTCATCCCTTTCCCCTCCTCCTCCTCTCACTCTCGCACGTGCAGCGGTGCGCCACAGTACGCTGTGCGACGTGTACACCACGCTCTCAAGCACGCGCAGACACGCACAAGAAGCGAGTGCACGGTGATGCACGCTTCCATCTTGGCATCCATGTACACTGAAAGGGATGTATCCGTGTCCAGCGACTCCGCCTTGTCCGGCCCATCATCCTGCTGCGTGTCATCCTTGTCGCCGTCGTCCTCCTTCTCCGCCTCTGCGCACCGGCGAGGCTACGGCGCGCCGCCGCCACCACTGCAGCGTTTTTTTGTGCCTGAGCCACGCGGCTTGGCGCAGGAGACGAGCTCTGCTGTGCCCTTCGCCAGCATCGGCGGGTTGGCCGGGGAGCTACTGGCCCTGCTGCGCGCCACCGAGTATGACGTTTACCACGTTCAGTGTGTCGCAACGGAGGCTATGGCAAACCTGCAGGTTGTACGCTTGCATCTTATTGAGCGCACGCTGAATGCTGCCGTCGGGGTGGCGGAGGCGTGTCCATCGCGAGAGGACGGCTGAGGTTGGAGTACTGGACTGTCAATCGCTCAAGTAGAAACGTGGCTTCCATGCCCAGCACAGTCCTCCCCAGCTTCCTCCCCCCTCCTCCCCCAAGCGTGCTGGGGCCTCTGCTGGACAGTCCGTCCTCGCACCCCCGCCATACCTCCACCACACCCATACACATGAGTAACTTGTGTCTGCCCTTACGCTCCTGCTAGCCACTGCTGTCGTATTCACTTCTCCTGTTACTAATGATTGCTGCCTCTTCTTCTCGCCGCCGCTGCGTGCGTGGGTGCGCTCGTTTCTCCGTCAAGGTGTTCGCTACCTGGTGCACAGAACCACCAGAGCGAGGGCGGCGATCTCCATGTGCCGCAGGAAAGGGGCGCTATGCTCGGAAACTGACGAAAGGCTCAGCTTCCCGTATGGGAGGGTGGGTTTGTATACGGACGGTCTAGTGTGTGTATCTCTCACAGTGTTCTCGCCCCAACTCCTCCTCCTCCCCCCACTCGCCGGCCGCTCCTGTTCGATCTTGGCTGTCTCACCACCAACACACACGGGGTGACACACATGCAAAGAGTCTGGCCTTATTTCATACCTCACTCTGGTCTTTGCCCTTCCCCATCCATCCGACTTTTGGCTGCGCCGCCACACACGAAGAAAGCAAACCACAAGCGCTCGTAACGCCTCGTTTGGCTGGTCGAATCCATCGGCACCCTCTCATATCGCCGCCACTGCGCCAAGAGCCCCATCACATACCACCCGCCAAAACGGCCGCATCGGCAGTACCAACGTCCCCCCCCCTCCCCTCCCCTCCTCTTCCTAAAAGAAAACACGCACACACACACACACACAGACCCGCCTTGGCTTTCGAAAAAGCTTTTGGGGCTTTCCGATCGTCGTGTGGCTCTCTTGTCCTCCACTCCATCTCCTGCCCGTTCCTCCGAACCCCATCCTTCGTCAGCCACACAACCGACGCCCGAAGCCAAGCCTCAACCTTCTCCCTATACCCTTCCCACTGATCACAAAAAGACGCTGCGCGCCGCGCTAGCGCCCTCCTCCGATCACCACCACCCCTTCGTGTTTTCGCTGCTCTGCTGCTTCTCCTGCTTTACTGTTTGCATCCGCCTCCTCTCGTGTGTGTGGTCATCCGGCGCGGCCATTCCTTCCCTGTTGAGGGGGGGGAACCACGGCACGACGTGACACGCACGTCATTGCGGCAGCGGAAAAGGCACGCCTTCTGTCACGCATACGCGCACACAGAGCACGGCAACGTGTGCAGCAATCGAGCATGGCTGACACGCAACCTGTCCCGGCGACGGTGACGTCCGCGCATGGCGCCCATGCCGAGGCGTTTGGCGAGTCTTTCATCATAACACTGAGCTCTGAGAACCTGCGCGTGCAGCTGCTGTCGCATGGTGCGGCGCTAAACTCCGTGAAGGTGCGCAAACCGCACGCCGCAGCATCGACGACCGCTGCGGCGTCGGCGACTGCGGAGCAGGACGATGAATGGTTGGAGGTGTGCCTCGGCTACACGAACCCGGAGGAGGCCCTCAGCGCCGACGCGGTGGCCGGTCACACTATTGGACGATACGCCGGGCGCCTTGCCAATGGCGAGCTCGAGATCACGGGAACGACGTATACGCTCGCCAAAAACTGCGGCCCGCACAACCTCCACGGCGGTCCGGTCGGGTTTCAAAACCAGGAATGGAAGTACCTGTTGTCGGACGGCGGGGACGAGACCGGTGTGGCGTTCCACCTCGTCTCACCGCACATGGATCAGGGCTTCCCCGGTGAACTCTTCGTGACGGCTACCTACAGCATCATCAAGTCAGCTCCAGTACCCACCCTCAAGTACGTGCTGCAAGCCTCGCTGTCGGACAACACGCCAGCGGACGTGACGGTGATCAACCTGACGAACCACGCGTACTGGAACCTGAATGGTGCTCCTCGACCAGGAGCGGCGGATGCGGTGGCGCCGCTGCCGCGAAGCATCGCGAACCACTACCTGCAGTTACAGTCCAAGTACTTTGCCGTCACCGATGAACTGAGTATCCCGAATGGTGACATGCGTCCCGTCGAGGGCACCCCGCACGACTACTCGGCGCTGCGCTGCGTTGCCGAGGGAATGGAGGCGACGAAGGAGGAAGGTCGCGACGGTGGCGGCTACGACGACCCGGTCGCCCTTGAAACGTGGGACTCGACCCTGCGGGAGGCAGCTCTGGTGTACAGTCCAGCTACCAAGCTGCGCATGCAGGTGTGCACCACGAACCCAGCCATTGTTGTCTACACAGCAAACCACCTGCCGGCCGATGCCTCTGGCGCAAAAGGCCAGCGCTTCCAGCAGCACAGTGCGATCTGCCTGGAGTGTCAGTACTTCCCAAACAGTCCCAACGTGCGAGCCTTCCCATCGACAGTGTTAAAGAAGGGCGAAGCGTACAACGAGACTACGACTCATGCGTTCCAGTTCATGAACGCCGACATCACTCCAGAGGAGAGGCTGCTGCGCCGTCAGTAAACCGTGCCGTCCTGCGTGGAGATGCGTGTATGGGCTGGAGCTGCGAGAGGAGAGATAAACGGCGGGGAGAAAGAGGAAGGCGAACCTCAGCCGCCCCCCTTCACGTGCTGTAGGGCATGCGGTGCCTCTTCCGCCACTCCCCCGCACAAAGCCTCACGCTTGCGGTCCTTGTGCCCTCACCTGTGGAGTTTCACCTCTCCGCACCTCACCGCGACCCTCGACAAGGCAGCGGCACGCACTCTCCGTTGATCGACTCCCTATACTCCTAGTCTTGCTCTATCGTTTTGCCAGGATTGCATGTCGTGCGAGCTCGGTGACTTGCGTGGCATGCGCCTTTCCCGTGTATTCGCGTATGCGCGGGCACCGCATCCTCTCCCCCTGAAGACGGCACACGAATTTAGGAGCAAGAAAGACCCCTGGCACCACCGCAGGCGCACCGGAACGCATACTTGAGGCGGCGGACAGGGAGGGTGGAAGCCAGGGGAGAGAACTCTCAGCAGACAAGAAGGGACCATGAGAGCGCGCGAGCGAGCATAAGAGGGCGAGATGGGTTAGCGGTGAGGGAGACATGATGGGGAGGCGGTGCGCAGCTCTGTGGTCAGCAGCAGGCTCCCTTTCGCTGCCTCCCTCCTCCTTTTTTACGAATTCGTCGCCGCCCGTCACCCGCACGGCTTCCCCCCCCCCCCGCGAAGGGACTGCACGGACGAGACCGCGTCGGTGCCGCGGAGTGTCAGCGGCCATTTTTCTTCCGCCGCCCACCTCTCTCCCGCCTTGCTGGTGTTTCTTCTCCTTGGCTCTTCGCTGCCTTCTTCTACCTTCTTGTCGGCCCTCCCATGACACGGGACACCTCTCAGTGCGTGGCGTCAGGGCCCCGTGTGCGCCTGCGCTCGGCGGGAGAGGGGCCATGGAGCCCCCGCCACCCCCGCAATGCCGAACGGCTGCTGGCGGTGACAGGGTCGAGTGCCTACGACATGGCGAGGCCAGTGGGAGTCATGGCTGCCGATGTCGGCGGTGAGGTCCTGGATGGCGGTGCGTGGGGGAGCGGCGCGCGACAGTGGGCACACGCTCGTGCCATCCACATGATGTGCAGAGTATCGACACCACCACCCAAGCGTATCCCAGCCACCCGCCTCCGGCCCTCACACGGCTTACGAGTGTGGTGGGTAGAGTTGGAGGCACAGGCCGCGCTCTCACATGGCTGAGTCAGGCGCATGGCTGTAGCGCTTGTGCCTAGGGCTGCTTCGCACCACGCGGTGTGGCGGGGGCCTGTGGCAGGCCGTAGGGGGTGCGGGTGGCGCATTGTTTGTGGGTCAAGTTGTATGGTAGAAAGGAACCCTTTGCTTGAAGACGAAATGGGCCGTCGGCGTATCTTCCCTCTCCCTCTGCGTGTGTGTGTGTGTGTGTGCACCACTGCGGCTGCGACTCGAACTTGTGTGCTCGACAAGAGCAAAGAACCAGGCGAGGAAGTAGGGCTCTGCGAGTGCCATGTGCGCTGGTGGGGTACCGACGTTGGCATGTACAGTCCCGTGGGGAGGGGCGGGTAGTATCGCGTCCATGTCTCGGCTGTAGACGCTTGGATACCGCCGTCTACGTATCCCTCTCCCGCTGCCTGTACTAGGGCGCAGCAGACCCAAGGCATGTACAGGGGAGTGCACGGCTGATTAGGTGGTCATTCTGCTTGTTGAGGCTACGCACCGTCATGCTGTACGTATGCTCTCCACTTGTGGCGGAAAAGCCTCTGCACATTCTCTCTCCTCTCGCCACCTCTCTGTTACGTGCGCACTTGCACGCACAAAACACGCGCACATACACGCATCCATGCACTCAGTGAAGGCTGATCGAGCGCGTGGAGACGGAAGCAAGGATCGCGTGAAAGGCTAAAGAAAAAAGAATCCTGTGCTCCTGCGTCAGCGGCGTGCAGCTCTTCTCTCTCGCTCGCGATGGAATCGGCGCACTCGACAGATGCCACGAACTCCTCCTCGGCTTTCAGGCCTGCGCTCGGTGAACACGTGTAGGGGAACAAGTGACAGAGGCAAACGACCAGTGTGAAGGGCGCTGGGGCACGAAAAGCGGCATTAGCAGATCTCGCTCGTCCTCCCTTTCTTCGCTTTCCACCCCGAGCCCTGCCTCACACACGTGCGCGTGCCGCACCCTTTACCCTACCCGGCATCCGCCATGAACATCGTCACCTCCTACTTTCTCGTTCGCAAGCTGCCAGGCACCCTTGCCATCGGCGGAGACGTCCTGGAGCATCAGAACGCCCGCCAGCGCGAGTACTTGGAGTGTCTTCGACTCAATCAGCAGCATCCCGGCGTCGCGTCCATCCACCTCATCGTTGAAGGGGTCGACGCCTACGAGCACCTGCTGAAGCACGTTCTCTGCAACCCTCACTTCCAAAATGCATCGACGCCGACAACGTCCACGACGCCGGCAAGCGCACCGCACCGCAGACGCCATGCCGTTCCTATCGTGCCTGTGGTGCACTTTGCCAGCGGCATGCCCTTGTACGCCGACCTCTTCGCCTACGCCAACCAGCTCCTCTCGCACCGCCTCACGATGGTGTGCAACGCGGATGTGTATCTCTCCCCTGAGCACTTTTCGCTGTCAGCGGTAGGGGACCTCTTTCGCCAATCCCGCACTCTACCTCCTCCCCGCGCAGCGCGTCGCGGAGAGTGCCAGACGTTGACTACGGACATAGCGGAAGGGGAGGCGATGCAGTCCAAGTCTGCGCCGAAGCGAGCGAACCCTTTGGCGCTGGCGCTCACCCGCTACGAGAGCGATAACCCTCTCGACGCCCCATTCGTGTATGAGTACCGTGGCTCTCACGACGCCTTCGTGTTTGTGCCGCCGGTGCCGCCGTCGCTTGTGCGCAGTGTCGCCCATCCACAGAACTGCTACAAAGCCGAAAACATCGTCTTGCACGAGCTTCAGCAAAGTGGGTACCTGACACTGAACCCGACCTTGGGAGATGGCGTGCGCCTTGTTCACCGCCACGCCACCGATCTCCGGCAGTGGTTTCCGCCGGTGGACGAGTCGCGGTACGGTCGTGCACAGCCGAGCACTTTGGCACAGGCGGCATCGCGCATCCGTGAAGAAGCACGCGTGCGGTCGCCGCCGCCTTCTGTATAAGGGCTGATCTCTACATGCTCCCTCTCTCTCGTTACCATGTGTTGCCGGTGCACGTGGCGTGCCTTCAACGGCCCCTCTTGCGACTTGTTTTCCCTGTCGACTCCGGGTATGCAGCTCGGCGCAGATACTCGCTCTGCGTCCAACGCGCCAAGCAGCACGGCTCGCTCGTAGTTTTCCTCTCTGTCTGTCTGTCTCTGCATTGTCGTTGGTGCCCCTTTGCCGGTGCGCCCTCTCACATGATTAAAAACGAACAGGCATATTACTCCCGATAGTCGCGGGAACATCCTTGTCCCCTTCCACCCCCCCCCTCCCCACCCACCCACCCTCGCCGCCTCCATGCCCCGCTCCCACTCCCTCGCTGTAGGCTTGTACTCATCAAAACGGTGCGAATCGCACGCTGGCTCGGCCGACACCGTCTCGCGCCTCTAGCGTGTGCGCGAGATGCCATCCGTGATGGAAATTGGTGCGCACGTATGCCTTCTTCTCTCCTTTGGGGGTTTTTCCGCCTCTGCTCTTCCACTTGTTATCGACCTCTCCATCTCCCTCTATGCCTCTTGCCTCTGCCCTTGTTGTCACCTCCCTGTGCGCACACGCATGCCTGTATATGCATAGAGGTAGTGTGGGCGCGCGTGTGCGTGTGTCGTAGCAGCTGCGCTGATTCACGCCCTCCTTCCATCACTTTGAATACCTTATCTACGCTATCTTTTTGTTGCGACTGTGTTGCCTTTTGCTTTCCAAAAAAAATTTGGGTTGGGTGTGCAACCAAACACCCCGTGGCATCTCGCTGGCTGACCCCCGCCCACCTCCTCCTCCTCCTCCCCTACTCTCTCCTACACCCACACACCCTTATCTCCTACTCCCTCGACCCTTCCTGTCTCCGCTCACAAGGACACGCCCCTCCCTGCTTGCATCGCTCCCTCTCCCTCACACGCCTTCTGCGCCGCTGCGCCCGTGTGTGTGTGTGTGTGTGTGCACGCGTCTTCGGATTTTTCGTTTCGTTACTTGCAGTGGGCTAGTAGCCAGCTCCTCGGCTCGACCATCGTTCCTCCTCGTCAGAATAAGTGGACCGTTGTCTCTCCTCGTTGTTGATCTTCTACGTCACCTGTCTCCGGGGGATTCGTCTGCTCATCCGTGACTCTTCCTCTCCCGGTGTGTCGGCTCACTATACCTCGTACTCGATATCCTTGCTGATCTCTCCTGCCCGTCTTCTCATCCTCACGCGCTCTTCATTTCTCTGTTTAGCTTGCTGCTGTTGTTGTTGTTTGCGTTGTGTGTTCCTTGGCCTCCTCACTCCCCTCCCTCCACTGTATATTCGCTTGGCTGGAGGTGAAGGCGTCGTTGTCCCTGTGCCTGCATGTGAGCGTGCGCATTGGTTTTCGTTTTCCTTTGTTGTTGTTTTCCTCATCTAATTCTCCCCCCCCCCCATATCTCGCTTGACAGCTTCCCACCTCAAGCTGCTCTTCGGTGAAGTGGTACGTGTTTCTCGGTCGTTATCATCGTGTGTGCTGGTCGTGGAGAGGCGTGGCGTTAGTGCCCCGTACCTCTCGTCGCTGTCCTCTGCCCCCCCCCCGTTACTTTCTCTCTTTTGTGTGTGTGTGTGTGTGTGTGTGTGCCGCCGCCGCGGTACTCTCCGTTTCGTTTCTGTTGGCTGGAAGTCCTGGCGTCTTTCTCGCCATCACCCCATACACACACCATCATCATCATCATCATCCCGCTGTACAATTGTGAGCGCTCGCAGCCTGGGCCGCCTCTCCTACCTCTCCCTCTCGCTCTCTGCCTTGTTCGGTCCACTTGTTGCTGCTGTTTTCAGCATTTCTTCTGATTTCTTTGTTGCTCTGCTCATACGGAAATTGCCAAGGTCGTGGCCGAGAGCGCACGTGAATCCACATTAACGCGTGTGTCTCACGCTTCTGTTGGCGTGCTGCGGTGTTTGGTTGGTCAACGCGCGTGCGCAATCGGCCCTGTCGGGCTTCCTCGTCCCGCTCAGGGCATTCACGCAATAGGCAACGAGCGTAGAAGAGTCGAGAGAGACATAACGCTTCCCTACCACCAACACCACCCTCTTCCTCATCCTCTCTCGCCGCACCATCGGCAAGATGAGCGTCGTAGTACCCGTGAAGAAGTCCGACGATTCGGATGAGCGCACCGGCTTCTTAGAAGCACTGAAGCTGAGCTGGGCCTACACACTCGCCGATGTCCGGCGCCGACCGCGTAATATCATCATCGGCATCGCTGCGGTGATGCTGCTCGTCTTTTTCTCTGCTGTTGTCGTCATCGGGGTCTGGAAGACCCCATATATCTTGCTACGCCTCGCGGAACTAACAGTGGGCGAGATGGACGTCATTCTCTACGGTGACGGCGATACGCTGTTGCTCAACTACACAAAGCTGAACCAGAGCTTTGTCAAATCCCCGGTCGTCGCTGGCGCGGCGCCGCGCTGGGTCGCTCGAGCGGACATGACCTCCGCGGCGACCTATCGCGCACGCATGCACCACGCCACGGGTGCACGTACTAAGGACCGCGTCACGGCGACCAACATCCTGCTCATCAACTCCGAGCTGGAGAAACTGGCCGGCATTGGACGCGGGTGGCCGTACCGCGAGATTGGCTTTGACGAGGCCCAAATCTTCTTTTCAGCCGCAAACTACATCGGCGTCTCCGGCAACAAGGGTGAGCGCGTTCACCTTAGCCTCAACGCATCCTCTCTTAGCACGGCCATTGGCATCGACGCCATGTCTTTCAACATAACACGCCCCCAAAAGGTGACGGACCCCATCTCCTTCTACCTAAAGGCCTTCTTCCTGCTCAACAACATCACAGCGGACTCGATACCGGTGTTTGACGTCGTATCGCTGAGCATGGCAGCGACCATGGCGGACGCGGTGGAGACGACGGCCGGTAAGTACTCGAGTGCACTCGGCAACGTCGTAATCATGGACTGCCGGGAATTCCTGAACGTGCTGGTGGATCAGAGCTGCCTGCTTGGGCCGCAGACTATCAGCCCGGCAGAGGGCTACTACTTCCCGACCACTGCCGAGCTGTTCAACATCTCACTCCCCTCAACGAACTCCTTCAACATCCAGGACTATGCGATGATGGTGGTGGTGATGCTGGAGGGGCGGTACGACATGTACTATGCCGACACGAAGTCGCGCAGGGCAATGTTGACGGAGAAGAGCAACAAGCTAATGCGAACTGTCGGCCTCAACTTCGACGGCTCCGTGGAGTTTCCGGTGGACAAAACTATCCAGACGCTCGATACGTTCCGCACGTTGATGACGGCGGCCTCTGTGACGGTGGTTGTCGCCATTGTGGTGCTCGGGACCATCCTTATGTTCACACTGCTTCAGATCAACGCCGAGGAGCGGCAGTTCGAGTTGGCCATGATTCGCGCGCAGGGTATGCCGCGCACACCGATTATCGGTATTCTGGTTATGCAGACGCTCGCCTTCACCGTGCCTGGCACAGCGTTCGGTGTGCTGCTCGCATGTGCGGCGAATGCCATCCTCGAGAGGATGCTGGCGAACTTCACCATGGCCCCAGCCCGCTTGGGCAACGTCCCGATCGCCGCCATTGTGATTGGCATTCTGATGGGCCTGCTGCTGCCGCTGGTGGCCACCTACAGCCCGGTGAAGAAGGCGCTGAGCAGCAGCCTGCGTGACGCGTTGAACATCTACCGCCAGGTGTACAACGAGGCGCACGTGAAGGCTATTCGGCTAGAGGAGATGGGTCTAAGCATGTGGCAGGTCTTCCTCGGCGTCTTCCTGGTCTTTGCGGGCTTCCTGGTGTACTACCTCATGCCACTGAGCTTCATCTTTTCCAACATGATGATGTTCTTCATCCTGCTCGACTTTGTGCTCATCTGCATGATTGCCGGGCTGTGCATGATGACGTACGTCGTCCAGGGGCCGGCGGAAGTGTTTGTGCTGTATCTGCTTCTGTGGGGCCGCGAGACACGGCTATGGACGCTCATCCGCAAGAACTTGCGCAGTCACCGTGACCGAAACTCCAAGGCGTACATGATGTTCCTACTGAGCGTGGCGTGCCTCGTCGCATCCGGCGTGATGTTCAGCATGATGGCCACCATCTCCTCTCAGTTGGCGGAGCTGACGGCCGGTGCGCCGGTGACAGTGACATCGAAATCCTTCCAGAACCCCCTCCACCAGGCAAGCCTCGACGCGTTCCTGCGTGGTGAGGGAAGCCGCTACGTCTCGCAGTGGGCCTACACCTCTTTCGCGCTGCGCGAGTACCCACAGATCGCCAGCAAGACAAGGGTCGGCAACCTCATCGGCAACCTTCGCACCCTCGACGTGCGGGCGGTGACGGAGTTCTTCATGGACGCCACCTACCCGGAATTCAACATGGTGAACAGCTACCGCAGCGGCTACAAGTACCCGATGAACACCTTCCACCAGCGCGACGTTATCCGCAGCATGTACGAGCACCCGCCGCACCGCAACATAAGCAAGGAGCAGGGCATCATCGTCAATGGGTTCCCCTACGGAGTCAAGATTCCGAACGTGACGGCGAAGGAGTCGCAGGTGATTCCAATGATCATCTCCTCTGCCGCCCAGGACGAGATTGGGCTGGACGTGAACTCCGCAGCCCAGCTGCGCTTCAACTACTTCCTGAACGACAGTGTCCAAGTAATGTCCACCATCTTCTACCTTGAGCCGCGCGCCCTCATGGACCGCATCTCCGGCTTTCTCAAGGTCTCCTCGCTGCCCATCCTCTTCACCAAAGGTACCATTCTGGTGCCGACCAAGTACTTCCAGAGCCTGCTCAACCCGGCGGAACTCGACTTCGACCCGGAGCAGATGATCTCAATCATCCACCACGCCATCCTGGAGGTGCGGCAGTCAGTGCTGTATGTGCAGCTCCGCAGCAATGTCACGAGGCGCGAGCGCGAGATCTTTGTGAACGAGCTCCAGACGCACACCGATACTCTCCGCCACACAATTGTTGACACCGAAGCCACCGTGGAGCAGCTCCGCTCCGTGCAGGACCTGATTATGGGCTTCTTCTACTTCACCTCGGTCATCTGCATCACGCTTTGCGCTTTCATGATGTGGGCCACCTTCATATCTAACGTGCAGCTGAATGCGTGGACCTTTGGTGTGCTGCGCTCGCTCGGTTTCCGCACCGCGCAGCTGATGCGCTGCGCCGTCTACGAGGCCCTCTGTATCGTCATCTCTGCGTTTGCACTGGGGCTGGTGGTGGGCGTTGCGGTGGGCGTCATCATGGCCATCGAGCTGTGCCAGATCCTGGTCCTCCCGTTCCATTTTACCTTCCCCTACGCGCTGGTGATCATCGTGCTCGGCATGGCGCTCGCGGCCGCCATCTTTGGCTCCATCGCGCCGCTTCTGCGCCTGCGCAAAAAATCCATCTCCTCTGTCCTGCGCGGCATCTAGGATGGATTGTGTGTATATTTACGTGCGGCCTTCTTTTGTGCAATGGAGGAGCCTGCGACTCTACACTCCCTGCCGCCCAACAAACAACGTCCTTCTGCGTTGTCGACACTGTCCTACTCTTCACGGGTGCACCTTGGCGTCCAGGATCAAGTCTTTGAGCGTGCGAGTGTGCGAGTACGCTTCCCCCAGCGTGCATACGGCATGCTCCGCCGCTACTGCGGCTGCTTACCCTCTTCCCCCTTCCCCCCACCCCTCCCCCGAGTTCTCCCTCGACTCTCTGGCCCTTCTCCTAATGTCTTTGCTCTTTCTGTGCGATGCGAGACCTCTGGAGCGGCGAGGGCGAAGAAGTCGCCCAAGCTTTGCGGATCCCGAGAAGGGGGGCGGGCGGGCAGCAGTGAGAGCCCAGAGCGAGGGAGAGTGATATTCGTGAAAGCGTGACTGGGCACGTAGACACGCACGCGCGCGAAGAAACGGGTGGCCTAGAGGAGTCAGAGCAAGCAGAAGCACGGCGAAGTGAGGGCGGAAGGCGGTGACGGTGGAGGAGGGAGGGGGAGCTGTTGCTGACACGTACACTGGCAACTCTCCCCAACTGTTTGAGGGGCGCTCTGTGTGTCTGTGTCTGTGTGACTGCATCTCTCCCGCCACCTTCTCCCCTGGTGCGTTGAGAGTTGCGCCGCCTTTCGCTCTTCCTCCCTGGTGCGTCCCCCCCTACTCCTGCGCTCTGCTGTCATTTCCATTTTTCTGCGCGTCTTCACGCTCTTGCGCTGTGGTGTATGCGCACTCTTGCTGCTCCCTCTGCTTCTTCCGTTTTACTATGTTCGTGGGAAATCTGGGCCTTTCTTTTGATGCTTGTGTTCTATCGTTGATGGCCCGGCGCTGCTGCGGCAACCCCCCCCACACACACACACACGAAGCCCACGACTCCGCCTTGCCTTTCCTTCATTGTTCTCTTGCTCTACTCCCACGCTACCTCCCCCCCTCTACCACCACACATCCTTTCCCGTGCCGCCGTCGCCACCCTCCCCTGCACATAGTTCAACCTCTGTGTAGATCAACGCATTCAAGCTGCAGTCGAAGGGCTCGTGCTGCCATATCCCCTGCAGCTCTCTCAGAGAGGCGAGGGGAGGGCATTGCGACAGGAGTTCGAAGGTGTGTGTGTGAGAGAGACGGAACAATTCGCGGGCATCACGACACGAAATATCTGCGCTCCATTCGTGCACGTACGACCCCCAGGGTATGCCGAAACCTCATGTGTCTCTTCTCTTCCCCTGCTTCGATCTCTCGCGCCCATCTACCCGCGTCTTTTGCATTCGGCTGCTGCAGGAAACAACACGAAAAAAAAAAGCCAGCGAGGCGGGAGATTTGGAGAGAGGGAGGGGACGGCGACGGCGCCACTTCGCAACGGAGGAAGGCCGGGGGAAGGGACGATGAGAGTGTGGGGAGCCCCAGCGTAGAGGGGTTGCGTGCGTTGCACACCTGTGAGCATGTGTGTAGCGTTGGGAGAGGGGGGGTGAGAAGTGCCTTTTGCTCCTTTCGTTTCTAATGGATGTGCTGCACCACCTCAGCAATGTTTTGTTCGCTTCCTGCTCCACTCGGCACCTTCTTAATTTTGCATTCTCCTGACGAACTCAGCGGGATCCCTTTCGATCCTTTAGGCGCGTGTACGTTGGTGTGTTTCCCTGTGTCGGCGTTGTTGACGAGCCCGAGAGAACGACACCCTATGGCCTGTGCCTTGATTTGAGCTTTCTGTCGGTGAGTCTGGTAATCCCGCTCGTCTTCTCTTCCGCGACTGTTTGGCGAGCCTCCACGCTCCTTCCTCAGCGGCGCGTCAACACACACACACATTTCTTTGTTCACCTCCCCCTCCCCCTCCCCCCGCACGCCACGCCACGCCACACCACCACCCTTTCCCTGGCACCGCACCTACGAACTTTGTGGTCTATGCTGCGCAAGCTTGATTGCGACAGTGCACGAGTCATCGCAGCCCCTCCCCCACCTCACCCCCTTCCGCTTTATTCTTCTCGCTCTGTGTGGTCCTCGATGACGTTGGACACTGCAGTGCGTGGTGTCAGGGCCCAGTGCACCAACTCTCACTGGGGAGGCCAGGCAGCCATCCATACGATTATACAGAGTGTCGGCCGGACTCGAGCGTATTCTACCCACCCACCCCGGTGCTCAAACGGCTCACTGGTTACTGGGTAGAGCTTGAGACAGGGGACGTGCTTCGATGGCTGAGCCGGCGCACTGCTGTGACGCGTGTGTCTAGGGCTGCTTCGGCACCACCATGTGGTAGTCTGTGCCAGGCCCAAGGAGCGACTAGGGAGTTGAGTGTAGGTCGACTCGTGTTGAGTATTCCGCCGGTGGACCTGCGGAGGAACAGCGAACACGCTTTTCTTTTGGGCCGCCGTCTTCTTGAGGCGGGATCACGTTGGGCGCTGCAGTAATGAGGCGCCATCCGCGGACTTTCGGCGCTCCATCAGCGAGCGCTTCTCCTGGTGCGCGTCCGCGCAGAAACGTAATCCGACGGCCCCCCCCTCTTTGCGGCAACACAGCGTTGTGTGCGCGCAGTCTTCTCTCCGATGGCTCACGCGCTCTTCCCAGCGGCAGCCGCTCCTCATCTTGCTGATCGGTGCGCGAGGCCAAGCCAACGCATAACCTAGAAATGGCCGAAAGAGAGGCGCTATGGGCGGTTTGCGCCGACGGTGGAGGCGGGTATAGGTCGGGGAGTCCAAACAGCTCACAGAGGAGCTCGGAGTGTGGGACGGTGAATGCGACCTTTGCAGCGCTGGTGTCGGCAATTCCGTGACGACGCCTTTTTTCTTCCAAACCCGGGAAACACAACAAGTCCTCAGGGGTCTCTTGGCAGCGGTGGTTGCGCATTCACGGTGTGCGGGTTTGAGAAGCTCGCCAACGCCGTGGATGCCGTTGAGGTGCACCGCGAGTGATACACGCTCCACATCACCGCACCGCAAAAGAGGCGTCCGTGGGCAGAACGCGCAAGTGGGTGATGGCGTCCCGCACGTGAACACGCGCAGCAGCGGGGTACTGGAAACACATAAATCGAGCCAGGCCCCACGGCTGGTCACGTCGCTACCGACGGCCTGTATGCCGTAGCCTTCGCTGCGCACGCCTACTTCAAAAGGCAGTTTTGCAGGCACTTGGCTTCCACCATGGCGGGGCACTGGACCGTAGCAACACGCTGAGGTGGCTGGCTTCGCTACGGTTGAGCCTTCCGTCTTTTGCGGAGCTGTTTGACGGTGTGCACCTCTGCGCTCTCCGTGTGTGTGTGGTGTGCGTGTCTGTGTGTGTGTGTGTGTGTCTGTGTCTGTGTGTGTGTGTATGTCCCTCACCGTGCAGTCCGTTCCACGTCTCCAGACCACTGCGGTGGGCGCCGCCAATCTTTTCACTTTCGCCGTGATGCAGACATAGAGGACGAAGAAAGAACAGAAAAAAATGACCATCATGCGAATCGGCACGGACGCTCGCGCGCTCTCCCCACGCTCTCTCTCTCCTTTCCCCTTCCCACCCGTTGCGGAGGCGGGGATGGCCAGGCGCCCACAGGTGTGCACGCTAGCCCCCTTCCCCTCTCTCCTCGCTGCATTCACAGGAGTTGCGGGTAGGAGGAAGGGGGTGGATTGGAGAGAAAATGATGGCATCCTGCCCCTTGTACACGACACAACCGCGTACATGTCTGTGGGGCGTTCTCGACAGTGGTCACGGGAGCGCTCGTTGTTACCACGCGTTGCGCTTTTATGTGTTCCTTCTTTCAGTTGTGCGCCGCATTTTTATTTTGTGTGTGTGTATGGTGGTGAGGGTTCTGGCCTCTTCGCATCGACCTCACCTGCAGACGGAGGCCGCGCAGCACCGCATAGAAAAGTGGCCTGGCGTCCCCCTCTGGGTCTACCCATCTCCGTCTTCGCCGACTTCCCTCTCTCTACAATATGCACCCACATACACACATGCACACCTGCAAGCGTGAACGTCGCACGCATCCTTGCACGTGTGCTTCCGTTGCGCCGTCATCTCCTAGAACGACTTCTCTCCGCCAAAACTGCTGATCATTGCTGTCTTTTGCCATCACATACCCACGTGCGCGCATCCGCATATACCCCCTTCCCTCCCCATCGCCATTGGGTTGCGTGGAAGCAGTGCTGTGTCGCTCTCACGTTCTCTCCTGCCTTCTCGCCGTTCTCCACTCCGTGAGTGGATGCGCACCTGCTGCACATCTAGTGCCGGAGCCACACGTGAAAACATTGTCTCGGGTCGTGCGCACGCCTAGGGCCAGTATCTTGCACTCAATGGGATGCACATCATCTGCAGAAGCAAAACCCAACGAACCACATTCGTCTTCAGCTCGTCTACCCCGAAACCCCGTGACGAAACCTCCCGATCTGATGGGCACGCTGCGCCATCCGCGTCCGGGCGCGCGTGAAGGGGCCGGCTTCAACCCTGAAAACGCCGCCGGTGCCGAGCACATCAGCCCGCCCATCGCCACGGCCCGCAGCAGCAGCCGGGTTAGTGCTGTTACCCTCCATGGCGTCTGTGGCTACACCCGAAACGGCGTGCCTGCGTACAGCAATGGCACCTCGAACACATGGACGAGCACGAAGAACTTCCGCGAAGGCATCTTCATGGGGTACCAGTGGCAGTGTGTCGAGTTCGCCAGGCGGTGGCTCTGGGTGACGCACCGACTGTTGCTGCCGGAGCGTAAATGCGCCTACTGCTTTGCTAGTTGCACGTACGCATACCGACTCAAGAAGGACCCATCACCCCTCTCGCAGCGGGCACGTGCGGCGATGCAGGGGGCTGCGACAGAGGTGAAGCACCTTGGACCGTGCGAGAACAAAGACGCCTGGGAAAAGGTACCCGCCAAGTTCGTGAAGCAAGGCTCACGGGTGCCTCCGGTGGCGGACAGCTTGATTGTCTACCCGATGAGCTGGGGTAGTCCGTGGGGACACATCGGTGTCATCACCGCCGTTGACCTGGATCGAAACTGTGTCTACGTTGCAGATCAAAACCGCTACTTTCATCACTGGAACGGCAAGTTCTGCAGCGCCGTCTTTCAGCTGGACTGCGACAAGGGCCGATTCTACGTACGCGACCACGAGAGCGAGTGCTTGGGGTGGCTAGCATTCCCAGCTGCGGTGGAGGGGCACGACGTGTGGGGTGCCGGTGACCGGGCGCCGCTGAAGGCATGAGAGAGAGAGACAGCGAGAAGCGGGGGAGTGAAAGCGAAAGGAAATGATTTCCCTCCCCCCACACACACAAACCACCCCTCCCTTCCTCCTCCCAGTGCGCGCACATTGTGCGTCTCGTGGCGTCTGCCCTCCCTCTCTCACTCCCCCCCCCCCATCCCTGCAAGTGCCTTCTTGGTCGTATCACTGCTTTGAATGTGCCTTCCGCTGTCTGTGTGTATGCAGTCCCCTCCCCCCCCACTCCCCCACACCTCGGTGTGTCCGCCTGCCACACTTAAAAAGGGGCAAAGAGTCGATCAGACCGAGCCCAACCCGCCGCACGGCGTACAATGCGTGTGCGTGTGCGCCATGTCTATGGCAAAGAACGCTGAACATGCGCGCAAGGAAACACACATGCAGAAGATCAACACGTGGGCGAGCCACGCTGCTCAGTGTTCATGGTCACCGTCCTTTACCGCTTGGCGCTCTCCCCTCATCCGCCACCTCTTCTTTCCCTCACGAAAACCCAGTACACACCCACCCGCACGCGTGTAGTGGCCAACGCAGCCCCGTACAGAATCACGCAAGCGCACTTAGTCACTGCCATTGCTTGAGGTGCCCTTTCCTCCCCTTCCCCTCTCGTGTGTGGAGGCAAAGTCACCATGGTGTGCAGCACGCGCTCGCCTTGGGCCGACTCGCACAAGCTCCCCGAGCTTGCGCCACTTTCCTCGCCGCCATGTCGTGGGAGCCGGACAAAAAACACTGCAGTCAATGGAGTCGCACGGCCGACCCGCGGATGCCGAGCTCAGCGGCAGCGGTGACCCAGTCGTCCTACTCGCACGCGCTCGGTGCCACACAGCCGCTGCAGTCGCAGTCGCAGCATCTGCCGAAAGCTCGCGCCACGGTCGCCTCTGGCGCATCGATCAACCCAGCCATGGCGGCTGTGGCGCAGCAGAAGGCTCGGTACGCGCGTTGCCCTTATGTCCCTCCACCTGCCCTGCGCCGTAGTCGCCTCCACCTGGGCCCCACAGCGGACACCAGTGGCGTGCATGGCGGAACACAGCACATCGACGAAGGTCATCGCGCCCTCACGCAGCCTGCAACGTGGTCCCTGCCATTGCAATCTGCTTCCGCACAGCGCCGAACGTCTGCAGGCGCGGGATCGACGACGCGTGCGGTGGTCAACGGGGATACCACATTGCACCCCCTTCCGCCGCCGCCGCCGTCACTCCATCCCGTCCCTCCGCCATCGACTGAGTGGTGTCAGGCCCTCGTTGCGCTTCAAGAGCGTCAGCTTCTCTGCTGGCAGCAACTCATAGAGACCCAGCAGCAGATGACTCACCACGTTGAGCGGCTGCAGGAGGAGTTGCGGTATGTGCACGAAGTCCTGAGGCACGGACTTGGCACGCACTCCAGGACGGAGGCGGTCGTCGTGAGCGCGACAGATCCACACAAGCGCCTCCGCTTGGAGGGCCATGACCATTCCGAAGCTGCAACAGGGACCAAATCTGCAGCAGCTGTGCCGGCTGCCAGCGCCGCAGCCTCGCAGCGGAACATGTCGGCGCACGTGGTTCGTTTACTAGGAGAAAGCACCACCTCTACGCCTGCCGTCGTGCAGGACGCGGCAGTCTGTCGAGATGTCGCCCGGCCGGCAGAAGTCACGCAAACGCTCCCTTCAAGATCACCCGCAGAGCCGAGGGAGGGCGGCGACGGTGGTGGTGGCGGTGCTGCACACTCACAGAGCACCGGTGACGCTGCCGACAGCGAGGCAGACATCTTCATGCTGTGAGCAGAACTGCCCACCCTCACAACAGACATACACTGGCGATGATCATGCACTTCCACACGCTGACCGTACCGCGTCATGGAAACAGTGTTTGCGTGTGTGACATGCTACACCTGTCTGCTACCTCCAACTGCCGCTCAGAATGAAAAGCAATCACGCGCACACATAGAAACTACCGCCCTCCCTGTCTCGCTCTCCAGGAGGAGCGCGCACGTTGGCCAGACGGCATTCCATGGCCTGACGCTGCCTACGCATAGGCGAAGAAGCGGATGGCGTTGCCTCCCGTTCTTCCATGCACCGAGTTCATGATGACCCCTTTCGCCGCCTTTCCCGTGCCGCACACATATCGACGTTACAAAGTTGCTTCTACGCTCTTTTCTTTCGTTGCACGCCCCCCCCCTCCCTCCACACACACACGTCCTCTGCCCCACATGCGCACACATGCACTCAGTCGCCCGCAGCACACCCCATCCCCCCCATCGGCAGCCGTGTTGCAACACGCACATATATATACACACAAGCGGTGAAGCAGCATCCGCGGCAGTAGCGCTTTTCACGCATAGACTCACCACTCCTCCCACGTGCGCAGACGCACGCGCATAGACACACCTGCCCTGCTCCCTCCGTCTATCTGTGTGCGTGTCGAGACCGGCGCGCGCACCTCTAGGGCTCACCTCCTATTCTTCTACCTTTGCTTCACCTTCACAGAGAGAGGGAGGGAGACATCATCGTTGGCTGAGAAACTAGGCATCTGTTATTTCGGTCATCTCTCCACCACCACCACCATCCTCCCTCCCTCCACTCCATGGAGGCCACATGGCAATCCTCTATCGACCGGACGCTGCGCTCCACGGAGGCGACGCTGGAGCAGCTGCAACATCGCCGTGACAGCTACGATCGCGCGAAGCGCCGAGTCGACGACTACCTTGGTGTGACACCGAACCACCACAACGACCAACCCGCTCTAGACATGTTCGATCATGATTTGAGTCTGCCACCACCCTTGCCACAGCACCTCCGTTACCGTGCCGCGCGCGTGGCAGGCCCGTCTCCGCCAGCGCCGACCTCACTGGATCCATCGACTCCCGCGCGGCGGTCACGCTTAGTGTCGTCGGCAGCCGGTTGTGCAGATCTGCGGCCAACTGGCCCGTCGTCGTCACCGCTACAGCTCGTAAATGCGCAGGTGCGCGGGGCGCTGCTGGAACTGGAGCTCGAGAAGGCGAAGCGGGCCGACAGCGTCCGTGAGCTGGCTCACCGCACCACCGCCGAGCTCTCCGAAATGCGCAGCCTCATCATGCAGCTGCAGACGGAGAACGAAGCGCTGAAGAAGTCTGTGCGCGCGCTGGAGGGGCGACTCGGGTATGGGGGCAGGTCTGACAGTCAGCACAAGAGCGTAGAAAACGGTGCAGCCACGGCCGCGGATGGCACCACCTTGATATCCTCGTCTGGTGCATTCGCCCGGCCAACGCATGCGGCAATATTCTCTTCTTCGACCGTCAACAATGGATTTGGCCCTGGGCATGACGCAACGGTGCCTGCTGGTGCAGCGGCGTCGCTCGTGTCCCGCGTGGAAGCACTCGAGGCCGGCCTCGCGCGGCAGCAGCAGCAGGCAGAGGACCGGCAGACACGCGCGGCAAGCGTGCTGCGCGAGCTGGTAAAGACAGAGGTGGGCTCCGAGGTATCGCAGGTGCGCGCGTTGGCACGGGAAGCAGCCCGCGATAGCGCAGAAAGCTTGCTGAAGCTGCGGCTTTCTGCCTTGCAATCAAGCACCCAGGCAGATCTCCAGAAGGCACTGCACATTGCATCGGCGAGCGAAACTGTGGCCCAGCACGCACAGCAGCAGTGCCGCGAAGCAGAGCAACGACTATCCTCCCACATGCACAAGCTGCAGGCACAGTTGTCGGAGTGGCAACGCACGCACAGCAGCGATGCGTCGGGCAGCGCCGCCGTCGCCGCGTTGGTGTCAAGCCAGCAGGAGCAGGAGCGTATTGCCACGGTGGACCGCCGCATTGCTGAGCAGCTGCGCGGCGTGCAAAAGCAGCTGCAGGAGTACCATGCTGACGTCGAGGCGCAGGTGGACCGGCTGGCGCAGCAGCACAAAGCGCTCTCCGGCTTGGTGCAAGGGAAGGCTGATGCTAGTGAGCTGCTAGCGGTGCGCGAGCATGTAGAGGATCAGCAGAGAGATGGCAGCAGCCGGTGGATGTCGCGTGATCAGGTGACCGCTCTGCTGCGGACGCAGCTGCAGCCCCTCCACGATGAGGTACGCGAGACACAGTCCATGGCGCAAGAGAGCCTCGGCAGCGCCGATGCGTGGCGACAGCAAGCTGCGATGCGCTTGGCGGCAGTCGAAGCCAGCATGAAGGCGCACTCCGCAGAAACGCCGCAGGATCAGCAATGGCAAAGCTGCGCACGTGACATACAGCAGCTGCGTGTGGACATGAGCAGCGTTCAGTCCCGCGTCGGAGAGGCAGTGCGACAAGCCAAGGCGGAGTTAGCGGATGTCTGGGATGGCAAGGTGAAGCTACTGGAGGAGCGCACGCAGCAGATGCACCGAGAACGTCAGCAGCAGACGGACGCGCAGCTCCGCCAGCTGCAGCAGACACTGGCGGAACAGCAGGAGGTGCTGCAGCGAACTCGCGTGGCAGGGGAGTCCGCGGATGAGCGTCTACGGCGGACGGAAGCGGCGCTTGCTGCGGTTGAGGCAACCCTGCCACACGCAGTGGAAGGCGTTCGGGCCAGGTTCGAGGCGCTGCAGGGACTCATTCAGCAGACGTGCGTACTTCCGGTGACCCGGGTGCAGCAGGATATCGAGGAAGCGCAGCGCAAGCTGCAGGCGGCGGAGGAAGACCGGATACGGCTGAACAGCAGCTGGACGCAGCAACTGGCGGAAGCGAGGCAGTACCACGAAGAACGCGCCCGGCACACCCGGGAGGTGCTCGAGCAGCGCCTCGCTCACCACAAAGAGCTCTATGAGGAACTCAGGACACAACAGACCCTGCAGCGGCGTGCCGCGGAGGAGCAGCATCAGCAACTCATGGACCGTGTCCGCCAAGTTCAGCAGCAACAGTATAGGACGTCGAGCGTGGTGGCGCTGTCGCCTGTGCGCGAGCAGCCTGCAGAAGGGGAGAGCACTCCTGCGCTGGCGACAGCGGCGCCAATCACCATGGCGAGCACGCCAGGCTCGGAGGAGTGCCAGCAGAGCCTGCAACTGCTAGCCAGCCGCCTTCGAGTTCTCGACGACCGCCTCGAGGCGGTGGAGGGGACGTGCGCTAAGGTGCCCTTTACCGTCGCTGACACGACGAACTCAGTCGAAACGCGTCTGGAAGGGCTGCAGAGTCGCGTGCACGCCGAGGCAGACGACGGGCGGAAGCGGCACGACGAGCTAAAGCGCGACATGGAACTGCAGCTGGGGGCGGTGTCGAGGAAGTGTTCGGAAACGGTGGCGTCCATCGATGCTCAGTCGGCACGCACGGCGCGTCAAATAGAAGAACTTCTTTCCCCGCTGCAGCTCGTCACGCACCTTTCAGCCAACGCGTCGTGTCTTCAGCACCTCGCGCTTCGCCTGCGAGACCACCTGGAGTTGGCGCCCGACAACACAGCCGCTTTGACTGACATGCGGGTTCACATCGTGGGACAGGCAAAGACGCTGGAAGTGCTGCAGACATCCATGCAAGAGATGCAGCAGCAGATCACCGGGCTCAGTGAGATGCGCCTTGCGGATCATGCGCCTGCCGCCGTTCCCCCTTCAAGCTCAGAGATTGAGTCTGCCGCAGCTTCAGAGGCGGCGGCTGCACGAGAGGAGGTGCTGAGTGTCGTTCGGTGCCTGCAGTTAGCGCTTGAGGAGCAGCGTGAGCGTCAGGAGGACCTCGAAAAAGGCCTGCGTCACGTCAACGCGCAGCAGCTCGCCACCATCACCACGGAGCTGGCTGAGCTCAAGCGGGCAACAGACAGCGTCCCGCTTGAGCTCACCAAGCTTTCCGAACAATGCAGCGCCCTCCAATCGGTGCAGCGGCAGCAGCTGCCGACGCTGCAG
Source organism: Leishmania mexicana MHOM/GT/2001/U1103 (assembly GCF_000234665.1). Taxonomy (NCBI): domain Eukaryota; phylum Euglenozoa; class Kinetoplastea; order Trypanosomatida; family Trypanosomatidae; genus Leishmania; species Leishmania mexicana. The sequence goes on from NC_018327.1 coordinate 175,175, forward strand.
AAGTACGTGCAGGATGTCGTCGATGTGGTCGAGTCGAACCAGTCGGTGCAGATGGACCCGATCCAGCTGCGGCTGCGCGCCATCGAGGATCGCCACAAACATCTGCAGGCACGAGTAGAAGAGGTCAACGCAACCCAAGAGGCGGATGCGGCGCAGAAGGTGCAGGATCTGCAAAGGAAAATGGACCAGCAGCAGAAGGTGCAAAAAGCTGTTGAGGAGCAGCTGGCAGGTATGCGCGACGACGTGGCAGCCACACGAGCGGACGTCGACGCTCTGGTGCAGCGCATGGGTTCCGCAGAGCAGGTGAGGGAGCATGTGACAGACCTGCAAGTCGCCGCGTCACCCGCCGAAGTCGATGAAGCCGCAGCAGCGAAAACGGACGAAGCGCTCGTGGCACCCGATGCTGTGGGGGAGCTGCGCTTGTACATGGAGGACATCGATGAACGACTCGCCCAACTGGAGGAACAGGCGGACAGCTCGGTGTCTGTGACAGCAGAAATGTTGGGAGCATTTCGCGATCAACTCCAACATGTCGTTGGCCGCTTTGCGGCAGCCGCCGCGCAGTTCACCGGAAACGTAGAGGGCAACGGAGCGAGGGAAGCAGAGAATGATGATGACGCATCGGCGGAGGCGGCGGTGGCGGCCTCGAAGGGCGTTTCTGGCTCCATGCAGCCACCCATCCACAGCCTCGAGGACGTTCTCTTATTCCTTCTTCACCAACTCCACCAGTTCCAGCACGCGCTGCGGCAGCTGCAGTCGAACACAGTGGATACGCTGGAGATACTCGAACAGCATGAGGAGAGTGTCGCGCCGATACCAATGCTCCAGCACACTGTAGATGTGATGACCGCCACCCTTCTGCCACTCGCGGAGCGGCTCGGTGTGGACGCTGTTGCCGTCCGCGCTGTCTCGGCGCAGTCGCAGCACCAACACCATCACCATGTCTCGCTATTCCCGCCCTCACGCAGCAGCAGCAGCAGTAGCGGCCGCAGTGCGTCTGAGAAGTGTGAGTGGGTCCGAGGGTGGCCACCTGGACACGTTTAGAGCGAAGAGAACGGGAGGGAGGGAGGGTAGGGTAGGTGGTGGCGCGGAGATGAGGCAATGTGTGCCAATGCCTTGTGATCCTTCCTCCCGCACGGCTCCCTTTCCTGGCCCGCTGGCTCTTCGTCGATGTGCTCTCCCTCGCGTGTTTGGGTTGTATGTTCGTGTGCACGTGTTTCGCTTGGAAAGACAGTCGCCACAAATCCCAAACTCCCTTTCGAAACTTCTCTCTGCTCTGCAGCACTGCAAAGTCCTGTAGCGGCACCGTTGACTGGACCCCCCGGACACGTGTGCGGACGAGGGCACCTCTCTGTGATCGCGTCGATGCCGACTAGAGGAACGCCGCGTATTCCACCACGACCACTTCCCTCCCTCCTTCCTCATCCGGCCTCCCTCAACCTTCTCGGCGCCTTCCATTTGTGATTCTCCTCTTTTCAAACAACACCGCCAGTTGCCTTGCACCACAAAGGCCCGAATTCTGCGGAGCATCTACGCACGCAAGGCATCGTCATCTCTGGCACTGAAGGACGGTGCCGACAACCCGCACTGCGCCTTGCACGCTCCGCCCTACTCCTTCATCGAAGACACGTGCTCACGAAGATGACGGCGTCCTCGGTCGAGCTAGAGCAGGTGAAACGGCAGCTTATCGAGAGGTACGAAGAGCAGATCAACGAGCAGCTCGGTTGTCGCGCCGCCGCCGCCGGTGATGACTCTGCGCCAGCGCCATCTTCCATGCCCTCATACCTTTATCAGCAGCTCCTCTGCCTGCGCGCCGGTCGCTCGTACGGGGTGGAGGTGCCGACGAACGCCTCGGAGAAGGTTCAGTTGCTGGCGGAGAACCAGCCGCCGCCCGAGGTGATGGTCATGCGACGACTGCGCAAAGCACAGGATGAGAGCATTCGCCTGCTAGCCGGTTGCACCGCCGCGATGGCACGAAAGTCCACTAAGCAATGTGCAGCACTGTCACCTTCCGTGGATGATGCAACCGCCGCCCTTGGAGCACGTGAGGAAGTCGCAACCAAGCCCTTTACCGCGGAGGAGCGGATGAGACTGCTGTCAAAGATGGCGGAGGGTAGCGCATCACCGCCCCTTCCCGAATCGACTACTTCGAAACTTGCCCCTGCCGCCGCCACCTCCGCTGAGGATGTCGCTGCTTGCGACGAATGTGCTGCCGAAGTTTGTGAGACTCAGAGGGGGGGCTAAGAACAAGGATGAAGAGCGAGAAGCGGCAGAGCAGAGGGAAGAGGCACCTGCCGGGCTCGCGGCATGACAACACCATTGATGGTGCGCGACGGAAAAGACTGCCGTTTTGTTGTTGTTTTCGCCTTGCTCCGGCGATGGTGCGCACCACCTCCTCTCTGGTTGATGCCCCTGAGGTGTTGCTCGTGACACAGGCACGCCCTTTTTTTCGTATTGTTTTTTTTTTGGTTGTTGTTGCGCTGCTTCTCCTCAGCAGCGTCTCCTCTCCTCGCGCATTCCTGTGGCACGGCGTGGGTGTGCATGCGGGGTGCGCCGGTGTGGGAGACGCAGATGTACCCTAGTTGGAACGCGATGTCTTTTAGTGCTATGGCTGTTGTCTTCTTCTTTTTTTTGGAGGAAGGGGTGAAGTGTTGGGGGGAGGGAGGGGGGGGCGCTGTACCCGGCACTGCCTACCTGCAACCGTACCTCTCACTCCCCTCCATCTTCCCGCTCTTGGGGATGAGGATGGTTGGGTGCGGGGGGAGGGGGAAAGGGGCGTTCGTGGCAACCTTTTTTTTTGGCGCTAACAAGGCGGGTGCAACGGTATGGTCGCTTCGGCAGCGGCAGACAGGACATGCGGCGGATACCTATACCGACCTGCTCAGAAGCGTCCTTCCTCTTGGCAGTGGGGTGTGTGACTGTGTACGTGCGTGCGTTCGGTGTTGCTGGCTAGAGCTGGGCCGAGGGCCAACGGAAAGAAGAAAACAAAATCGAGAAGCAGAACCGTCTCCTCTCCACTGTTGCCGTGTGCACCTCCGCAGGGCGTACACGGTTGTTGAGAGGGCGACGAGGCATCCCATCGCTGCTGCCCTACACGTATGTGTGTGTGTGTGTGTGTGTGTGTGGTATATCTGCATACTGCCGCTATTCGCTCTCCTTGTGTGGCTGTTACGCCTCTCTCCATACTCTCGCACCACCACGACCACCACCCCTCCCCCCGCGATGCGCACGCCGTCACCCCCTCATACGCATATCCTCCTCAGCCACACTGAAGTCGATTCGTTAGGGGACGACAGCGCCTTGCCCCACAGGTACTTCGGCATACACCTGCAAGCCACGTGCACGCGTGCTCTTATAAGGTCAGTAGCAACACCAGCAGTCCAGAAGCGGAAACGCACGTGCACGTCTTGCGCGCGTTGCTCTCACATCGTCAGTCCTTCTCCGGCCATTTTTTTCTTATTTTCACTTCGTTCCCCTCCCCCTTCGCTCCTCTCCTTCGACTCGCTTTGCTCTCGGCTGCCCGCTCACGCAACGACCGTTTCCCCCTTTGTTGTTTTGTTTTGTTCACCTTCCTCACACCTCGGTCCCTCTGCTCTCGTCCCTTGGCTACCACCCACACGTCACGCACTCGCGTTCATTGTTGTGCGCGCCGGCGTGCGCTTTGTTTACGCGTTGCCCACCTCCTCTGTTGCTGTCTGTTGGCCTCTTACGTGCCCATCTTTCTTCCCCTCCTTTTTCGCGGGGTGCGTATCTTGCGCGTGCACTGGTAGAGGTTTTGGGCTCGACGCCCTTGGTCCGTCGCCACTGCCAGAGACCTGCACACCGTATTCATTGTGCTTTCCGTGTGGGTGTGTGCGCAAGTCACAGACTGGCCCGGAGACTTCATCCACCGTAGCAATCCATCGACAATACCCGCGTCACAGAACAATGGGCCAGCCCAACACAAAAGACTCAAAGCGGCGCCGCGTAGGTCTGCCCAGCAGGAACGTCAGCGGCGCCAGCCGGGCCACCTGCGTCCGGCCGACGGCGGTCAGCGACAGCGTGCTGCACCAGACCGGCGCGACGTCCGGAGCCACGCGCCACTCCGACCCGAACAGCGCGCACAGCACGAGCCGAAGCTCGCTGCCGCGCCTGCCGTCGGGATCCATCGGCGCCACTGGCGGCATGACCGGAAACGTACCTGCCCCAACCTTCCCCATTGTGCTGCGCTACCAGGACCAGGATGTGCGTACGTTGATCGAGTCGAGGAAGCCTGTGTACGTCGCTGTGGAGGCAATGAACTGGCAGCCGCTGCCCATGACACCGAGCGCGGACTCCTTCTACGCGCTACTTGAGCTCCCGCCCGGCAACCACAACTACCGCTTCCTTGTCAATGGGATGGAGGTCGTGGACAGCACGCAGCCGCTGACACCGGGGACGGCCTCGTCAAACGCGCCCGTCCCCCCGCAGACTGTGCAGATGCCCGTCGGTTTAGCAGTGACGCAGCCGCTGCCGAAGCCAGTTCCGGCCCGTGACGGCAAGCCGGCGAACACTATCTTCCTGAACGACGTGCTGCTGACGACAAAGGAAGACGACGACATCATGGACAATGGGGAGGGCTGGGGCCAGGAGCCGATCATGTTCGAGGAGTCCCGAAAGTACCCACCGATTGTGCCACTGCACCTGCGGTACACCCCTCTCAATACCCCACCCACGCTCGTGCGCTGCTCCCGCGACGGTCGCATGGCGGTTATGGACGCTAGCGCAGAGCACAGCTTCCGCGTGCCGCCGGAGCACCTGCCCCTGCCGCTTAGCGTCACGATTAACCACGTGTACTTCCAGCGCCGCGAGGACCACGCGGTCATGGGCGTAACGACGCGCTACTGCAACAAATACACGACGGTGGTCTACTATTCGCACCTGCCAGCGAACCCGGTCGGTCCCTTGGAGACACTGAAGGCATAGCTTGTGAAGCTCATCGAAGAGGATGAAGAAAGGGGTGGGGGAGTCGATGCCAGGGTATGGGTCAGTGGATGAATGGGTGGGGAGGGGGATGCGTTCCACATCCGGAGACCCCTCTCGCCCCGTGCGTACTTTTACATGCTTGCTGTTGTTCTCCTGTTGCCTTGTCCGCTGGCCTCCGCAGTCGTGCGGACTGAGCTCATCGGTGTTTTGCTTTCTTTTTCTCGTCTTCATCTTTGTGTGTACGTCATGACTTTCGTGAGGGGCGAGAGGGTGGGGAAAGGGGTGAGCGGGTGGCCTCTCCCCCACCCTCTCGCCGCCCCCCTCTTCCCTTTTCTTCCCCTCTGCCTCCCTCTCCCTTACTCCACGCCGCTCTCTAAAGTCCCGTTCTTTCATTGAAGGCAGAAGGGGAAGGGAGGAGGGGCGATGCTTTTCAGCGCGCACACACCCATGCACAGGCACAAGCGCAAGAAGGCAACCGGCACTGGGAACAGCACAGCCCTCGGCCCACACAAATACATGGTGCCGGTAAGAAAGGCGGTGGATACGGCGGTACGGCATAGTTAGGAGAGGCGCACCGTCTAGAAGGCGTGCAAAGGGCGCACGAGATTTATGGGACGACGTGCGCTACCCCTCTCTCCCTCTCCTCCCTCCCCCCCCCGCCTTCGGTGTGTCGGCTCTCCCTGCCGGGTGCTCGGTGAACCCGGTGCAAGCAATGGACAGCGCTGGAGAGCTCGAAACCAGTTTTAGATGGGTTAACCGATGGACAGGTAGAGACAGCTAGGTGAGGCAGGAAAAAGAAAAGCAGCACACGGCATGCACAAATCTTTCGTGCATGCTCCGCAGTGCTTGGTACCCACCACCACCCTTCGCCGCTTGCTGCTCCTCTCTCACCCCTGCGGCGGCCCTGCATGCCTTCTTTTCACCTGTTCCCCACCTCGCGCTCCTCTTTCACACTGGCGCACTCGTGCAACGGCAGGAAGTGTTTCCTCTTCGCTGGCAGACACACGAGAACGCAGATATTCGCGCCTGTGCGCACGTGCAGCACCCGCATAACGGGAGAAAGAACAACAGATGAAGACACAGCTCATGCTTGTCATCGTGGCAGCAGTCGTGGTGCTGTCGTGCCGTCTTTCTAGCCTCGTCGCTGCCTCCAGCGAAGCAAGCAGTACCATCAGCATCCCTGCTGCCGCACGCCCCTTCTCCGCCCTCGCGGCCCGGGCACGCCACACCGCTGAAGACGCGCTAGCCCCTATCGCGGCCAAGGTTCTTCCCTGCGTCCCACCTCCAGTGCTCGAGCTGGCACCGATTTTCGCTCATGGCGCAGCGTCGCTCGTTATGGTCGGCCGTGGTGTGCGCAAGCCGCCACCGGCAGTCAGCGGCGCGAAGGGCGATGAGGTGCTGCAGCACACTACGGCGAAGTTCGTCTACGCCGCTGGCGCTATCGCCGCGGAGCTCGCGCTACTCAAGCTTGTCTACCGTGAGCCTCATCGCAACCAGCGCAAAAACCGTGTCAACCGCTTCTTCGCCACAGCGGCCGGATTCTTCCTCCTCGTGGTACTCACCGCTCTTCCGAATGACCTGATGGACACTAGTCTCGTGTGCGTCTTCTACTTCAAGCTGTCGAGTCAGGTTTACATCCCGGCGGTAGTGTGCGGGCAACTGCTGAGCGTCTATCTGGCAGCCCTCGTACCGGCGCTGCCACCTCTCTCGGCCGCTTACACAGCCCTTCTAGCTTACTGGGCTGACAGCTTCACGGATGGTCTCTCCGCCGCGCAGGTTCGAGAAGCATGGGCAGAGCTCATCTTGGCTCTCGTGGTAATGGGTGCCTTTGCGTTCTCCGTGTCCGCCCGTCGCGGCGCTGGTGCTGCGCTGCCGTCGTCGCCGCTGGAGCCGGAGAGTGATGGCGACGACTACTACGCTGAATAGGGGAGCAGAGAGTTGGAGAAATGTAGCACACGCCCTCGCACGGGCTGCGCGCACGCGCACAAAAATGGGTGGACATGTCATCGCGTATGCGCGCTGCCACAGACGACAGCGGTGCCCGCGTCTCTGTGAGTTGGAGAGGGCGCTTACGTGTATGTGTGTGCCGTGTGTGTGCATTGGCGGTGAGGGGAGGGGGGAGGCCGTACTCGTCCGGTACGTACGGCCCACAACCCGCACGCCCCGCGAGGTGTGCGCCTCGGTAGCAAATTGTGTCCTTTTTCTGTTCCTTGGCGCTGTCCCCCGTCCTGAGGGTGGAGAAAAAATAAGCGCCTTCGCTTGCGTGTAAGTGAGCGCTGTCCCCCTCACCCTCCCTTTCTAGCCTGCGCGTACGTCGGTGGACCTCGGTGGAGGGGGTACCACTTGCACATGTGCCTTCCTGGCAATCCGTCCCCCATGCCACTAGCCCGGCCTGCGGTATTTCACCCGTGCTCATCAGCCTCTCCCCTCCTCATGTACACCCCTGTCCGTTTCTTCAGCTGGCAGCTACACACGTGCATCCTCTCAGAAAAGGAGCGCAGTACATCATCACTCGGCGCCCTGGCAATATCGACACGCCATCGGCACCCCACAGACACCCCTTCCTATCCTGTTCCGTTCTCAGCCGTGCAAGCACGCACACACGCACACCATCACCCCTACTTCCTCCCTACACTATCATGCCCATGAACAAGCCCGCCTTCACCACGAATGAAGCCCGCGTGGAGCGACTGCAGGCGAACTACGACGAGGGGTTGCTACGCGAGAGTATACCAACAGTAGACCGCGAGAAGCGCGACCTGAACCTCCTCCATGTGTCCCACGATAAGCTGATGTTCCTGTTCCAAAACGCCATGGAGAGCTACAGCAAGAACTTGAAGAACCAGAGAGTGAAGGAGTACAACGAGGTTTACATCAAGACCACCTCACTGCCGTCTAAGGACCACGACTGCAAGTCGCGCTTTCCCTTCCTATAAAATGGATATAGCACACAGGAACAAGGTGCAAGGGACGGAGCTATCAGGAGCTGTGACACAGGTGTCCCTTGTGGGTTGAATGGGGATGTCAGGAGCGGACGAGCATGCGCAAGAGATGGATAGTCAGGTATGCTGCAAGTATTGCGTGGAAGAGAGGTGCGCACGTCACAAAGATGGAGTCGAACGGTGGATGCAGTGCGCTTGTAGGTTTATGTCACACCACACCCTCTCCACCACCACCACCACCACTACTGCAACGCGCCCACGCAGGCGCCCTCGAGCGCCCTTTCCTTTCTCCATCTCCGCTACCACCGCGGGGCACAAGAGTCACAAAAGCTTCGGCAAACGGACCTCTGTCGTCTCTCGGTGCCTCTCGCTGTGGCTTCCGTTCGCCTCCGCTCCTCTCCCTGGGCACCCAAAGTGTAATGACGCGCGCGCGTGTACGCTGTGCCTAATGGTGAAGAGGCAGGAGGAATGAGAGAACGACGTCTTCCATGTTGATGGCACTCGACCCTGTCCCACAGGTTGCTTCGTGTCTAACCCACGCCCCTTTGCACGCTTTGCGGTGGGGATACGTTATAAATATAAGTATATATATATATATATATATATCGTATGTTGTATGTACGGGCCACGGGTGGCTCGTCAGCATTACCGCCAGCAGTCCGTCAGCGTGGTCGGGGAAGGGGGGCAGGAAGAGAAAAGGTATGATAGACCTGTAGCTCATCAGCGCATTGCCAAACGTGTGTTGTGTGGTGCTCTGCGGAGGTGCGGGTCACCTCTTCACGCTCCTACGGCTGCTCTTCACAAAATGTTTTTTTTTGTTTTTCTTTCCTTTTCTCTCCGCGCATGTGCGGGTGTCCGTTGTTTGTGGTGCTTCGCTGCAGCCATGAGTGGTCCGCCGTGTCGCGGAGGCCGGGCAGCAAGGCGAAAAAGCGCGCCCACGTGCGCGTGTTTGAGAGAGAACACAAAGTGAGCATCTGGAAAAAAAAGGGTGTCGGAATGGGCGCGGTGGAGGTAACGAATCCGCAAACCACAAGGCGGGACGTAAGCTTGAATACCGCATTGGCAGAGCCGCCAGTCAGGTGCTACGCATCGTTCACCTCCACGTGCAACAGCCTGACTGCAGAGAGGCGTCCACGCATGTGCGTGTGTGTGTGTGTGTTCTAAGTGCGGCACCCATGGCCTCGTTTTTTTGCTCCAATGCAATGCCTAAAGACGGTTAATCCCGTCATTCTATTCCTTGATGACCTTCTATCCCGCTGTCTTCCTCACCACCACCTCTGACGCACCCGCGCGGCCCACAGACGCTTACGCTATTCTTCCTCATTATCGCCACCCGTCCGCCCGCCACTTCCCTTCATCCGATGCGTGAAACGCCAACCGCCACCGAAATAAAAAAAACGAGGTGCAACGCTTTAGAGAGGGAGGAGGGTGGCGGCGGCTACTGGAGAGCGCAGCGGAGAGGTGAAGGCACGAAACGGGGGAAGACACTCGTCGCACGTGGATCTGTGAGTGCGTGTACGTGTTTCGGCGACTCTTTTGGTGTTTCCTCTTCCTTTCGAGAAGCTTGCCAGACCTCGTGAGCTCCCGTCACGGGCACACGGGCGCACACACAGCTGCCGATTGGACCCACTCCACCGCTGCAAAGAGCAAAGTGAGACGGTGCGGGGGGGAGCACACACACACACACATCAGGCAAGTCAATGCCCTCGTACGAGAGCCGGCACATGCTGCGGGTGCTCGACTCGCCGGAGGTGCTCGCCAAGTCCTTCATTGGCTACTGCAAGCGCCATCACGTGACGACCCGCGGGTGGTGCCGTATCGGCTACGTGCATCGCGCCCCTCCGCAATGCACACACTCCCACCCTGGCAACTACCTCCTGCGCGGCCTCATCGCGAGCCGTGACATCGCCAAGGATGAAAACGTGGTCATGATGCCCGTCACGGCATGCCTGCATCCCGGCGCCGCCTTCCGCTGTGAACCATTCTGGAAATTGCTCGCACCGGAGGTGCAATCAGCCCTGAGTAGCTTGACGTGCGCGTACAACAGCCGCATCGCCGACCGCTCCCTCATCCGGCACAACCAACTCCTCCTCGCTCTCTACATGACGTACCTCGTGCTGCTGCAGAACTGCAACGCGGCACAGTTGTCGGCAACGCCAGGCGGCGACGCTATCGAGTACATCAACTTCATGCCGCGAAATGAGGGAAACTTTGAGCAATTCGCCGCGCACCTCGCAGGGTGGCTAGACGCGCCGGAGATCTGCCGCAGCGCCCAGGCCTCGCTCGCTTCCCACTTCCAGCTGACCCAGGCTGAGGTGCGCCCGGTGATCATCTACGCCCTGTGCATGATCTACAGTCGCATGGTCCCCGTGGACCACCGTGCGTGCCTGCAGTACGCCCTCCAGTCGACGCCGTTGGCCCGCGCTTGGGATGACATCGAGGCCACAGCCGCCCCCGCCGCGCTTCCACCACCGTCATCCTCAGGGAGTGTTGGCGACGGCAGCGTCCACAGGAGCGGTGCGAACGCCTCGCTTGTGCGAGACCCCATCTCCTTCCTGTGCCCCGTGATTGACATGTGCAACCACAGCAACCACGAAAACGTCGCCGTCATGGTGCCCGATCGCGAGACAACGCCCGTGACGAGGCCGGTCATTTGCCTGCGCACCCTCCGCCCGATCACGAAGGGGGAGGAGCTCACCATGACGTACGGTGCCGTCCCTCACGAACTCAAGCTTATATGGGGAATGCAGGAAATTCTCCCGTAGCCGCCTACTGGGTAAGGGGGTGGGGCGTAAGAGCGGTTGTATGTGTGAGGGAGTGGGCATACGGTCGCTGTCCATCTTGTGTGAGTGGGCCGTTGGGGGGGGGACGGCTGTGGTGATTGGCCAGGGGTGCTGTGGTGAAGGCGACGGGACGATGCGCTTTGCCCCGCGCCGTCGTCTACTCCTCTGTTACAGGGCAAACTCGAAGGCCGTTCTCTGTTTTTTTTTCCAGCGTGTCTACTCGGCCACCATCAAACCAGCAGACCATGCGCACATGCCCAGCCACAGCTCACCTGCCCCTGTGGGGCACTGCCGTTACATCCCCGTTGTGTAGCGCGAGCTGTCTGTGGTCGAATCGGGCCACGCGTCTGGTGGGCTCTTCTCGCCCTTCCTAGTCCCTCGTACGCATGCGTGGTGCACGATCGGCGACAGACGGTCTTGGGTAGAGACTGCACGCCTTGATTCGGGTGGGCCGCGCCCACGGTCCTGCTCGAGGGCGGAAGCGGCGGCGTCTGTCGCACAGGAAGTAGGGGGTAATCCAGGCGCGCGCCGGATGAACTCGGGGTGGAAGCTGGCCGGTCTCAGGTCAGGCCCCTCCGAGGCCCTGCACCCTGCCACCGGTGTGCCATGCCTCTCCCTCAGTCGCTTCAAGCCGCGGCACCACAAAGCGTGGCGTGGAGGCTCTCCGCAGTGGCATTTGGAGGACCCTATGATATGATTGGGGGTGCGCTCGCCATGCTTCTGGCATCTGTGCCTCCTCAGCCCACCCGTTCGGATGCAGGAGGTCCTGCATGCCTCGCAAGCATGCACTTTGCGGCTGATTGATGTGCATTCCTTTGCTCCTTTATCGTCTATCACTCGCGCTCTGCTGGCCTCTCGATGCCTTGCTCGGATGCGGCATGCCATGCCGACTGTGCATGACGGCGCCTGCGCGCCGTGTTCGCATTTTCGGATCACGGGGCCTGCTTCAGGAAGACCGCGTTGTTGGGGAGGGGCGTGTCTGGATGGCTTGCCCGCATGTGCCGCGACAGGCGGGACGCTACCATGTGTCTGTGGACGCAGGGGGTGGGGGAGGAGGGGCCTTCCGCCCTTTCTCTCTGCATCCGCACGCCTTTGACAGAGGTGTGTGTGCCGATTTGTGTTTCGCTCTTGATGCGTAGTGAACTGGCACAAACATGAGCACGACTGCAAATCTCTTCGGAACTGCGCCGGCCCAGACCTCTCCGCCGACACCAGAAGTGGCCACAACCGTACCCGTGGGCAGGTTGCAGGTTGCTTGGCGTCCTCAGGACAGGAAGCAAGGACGAAACGGAGCCGCACGACGAAGAAGCCGTCATGCATGACAATGCAGAGAGCGAAGCGAGAGAGACGCGTATGTGACGCCGACGTGCATGTGTGTGTGTGCGTCCTGGAGGGCTTACTTGTAGCGGCCAATGATGTGATGAGACGACCCAGAGAGGGGGTGGCCCGCACGCGTGCAGAAGGGGTGCCACAGCACCGCGTGATGTCCCCTTTCCTCCACCACCTTCAGCCAATTTTCATTCTTCTCTTCCCTTTATTATGATTTTGCCGCCGCGAAATGCGGCTGCATGCGCAGGAGATGCGTGCCACACTCGTCTGCCGGCAGGGCACCAGCCGACAGTGGATGCAGCGGCAGTCACAAGATCCGTTTGTAACCAAGGCGCGCCAGGACGGCTACGTCGCGCGCAGCGCGTACAAATTGATCCACATAGACGACCGCTTTCACCTCTTCGACCGCCAGCACACACGCATCGCGATAGACCTCGGCTGCAGTCCGGGCGGGTGGTGCCAGGTGATACGTGAGAGGGCCGGCGACCGCTGCTTCCTCCTTGGTGTCGATCTTCTGCCTATCAAGGCGCAGATCCCGAATGTCGTGATAGTGCAGGGAGACTTCACAGACGTTGCCACCCAAGAAACGCTTGTACAGCACCTAGCCCATCACAGCGCCACTCTCGGTGGAGGAGATGCAACGACGGCGGTGGCGTCGTCCTCCTCATCTTGCTTCACCAAAGTGGACGTCGTCACATCGGACATGTGCCCTAACCGGATGGGCGGCTCTCAAGATCGGCAGCGCATTGCGCAGCTGAACCTGCAAGCCATCAACGTGTGCGCACCGCTTCTGCGCGTCGGCGGGCACTTTGTATGCAAAGTGCTTGGGAGCCGCGCCGTCTACGAGGAGCTGTGGTGCCGCCTGTCCCGACTCTTCCTTACTGTGCACACGTGTAAGCCACCGGCGAGCCGCATGCAGAGCGATGAGGCTTTCTTGGTGGGGCTGGACAAGCTTGCGACGCCGCGTCCGGCCTCGTCCACCACCGGAAGCTGCTCCTCGAGAGCGGCCATGGGCACAGCTGGTGGAGACAGCAGCGGTGGGGGTCATTTCGGTCTGGACGACTGGCCGGGTTTTGGCCGCCCGGCGCGGCGCCAGCGGCGGGGATGAGGCGCTCCCGCAGAGAGCGAAAGGGGGATGGAAGAAGGACTGCTGCCGGAGAGAACGCGCAATGACAGCGCGTGTGTGCATGCGCTGTTGCCCTATGGAAGGACCACCTCGCCTCATCCTCCGTCTCGTCTCATGCAGCGTTGAAGTCAACATGATCCGTCGGTGAACACAACAAGAAAAAGAACGAAGGAGTAATCGAAAATGTGTCATGGCGCGTGGGCACCCGTTGCATGTCCCACACACGTACACTGGCAAGCAGAACGGCTCCACACGTCACGGACACAGTTCATGAAGTCTACGTAACTCCTGTGTAGGCGCCGCATGCAGCGCTACGGCTGCTTGCGTTGCGTGCGCCTCTTCCTTGACGAGCAGAGGCCCATTGGGCACATACACAGATGCAATCAAATTGACACTCGAGCCGACACGCACGAGCTCGCCCCTCCCCCCACCCCAAAATCCCCTCTCTCCTCTCCCGCCTCCCCATTCTGTCATCCATGGTGATCGCATTTCCTCCATGCAACTGCCTCTCGCCATAACACAAAAAGAGGGTAAAAAAACGTACAACCAACAACCAGCGCAAAACTCCCTCCCCGTCTGCTCCTCCTTTGCTTTCCCCTGCCACCCCATCGTTCACTCTCCGTGTCCCCGCGTATTCCCCCCTCCCCCTTCCCCCCCCCCTCTCTCTTCTCTCTTGGACACTGTGGCCGCTCCTCTCTTCTCTCCTCTTGTGCTCGCCTCGTTTTTTTTCTTTTTCTGCCGTCGTCCTCCTCCACGTGCTTTGCTTATTTCTTTGTGCTCACGCTCACCCCCTACGCAAGCGACCGGCATACACTCGAACAACTTTCCATCTCCCCTCTCCGCTCTTCCCCGTCCCTCCTTCCTCGCTGCCTTTTTTTATTGCTTTGTCGCCCTCGCAAGTGCCTCCCTCTCTCTCCCTCTCTCCTTCCCACCACCACTATCGGACTTCACTGTGTTGTGAGGTACAGAGACACCGCAAGCGCGAACGGACTCTCGTGCGGAAGGGGGAAAGGGAAAAGCGCCACGGCGAACAACTATTCCGGGAAAGGGCGCGACTCATAGTGTGTGCATCACGTGACTGAAGTCCGTCTGTGTTTTCTTTTTCTCTTACGTCTTCTGTTTTTTTTTTGCCGGGGCCTTTTCTCGAATGTATAAAGTGCCGTATCGCGAGGTGGTTTCTTTTGTTGTTCTCCAATCCCCCTCCCTCCCTCCCTC
>NC_018327.1:189613-212397 GCF_000234665.1 Leishmania mexicana MHOM/GT/2001/U1103
TGCCTCGGCACGTCTGCTTCAGCCATGAGCGACAATCCCCACTCGCTGCACCCGCTGTCGTCGAACTCGGCAACTCGATCGTTGGACTCCTCGGCCCAGTTTCTCGTCACCTCACATGTAGGCGACTTCAACAGTGCGCGCGACGCGAACATTGTGGAGCCGACGGAGGCGAACAGGAAGAAGTCGCGCATCGGTCCCCACCTCGGCTCTCGCATGCACATCTACGAGTACTCCATTCAGCACAATGACGCCTTCTGGGCCGAAATTGCGCGGCGCGACTTCTACTGGAAGACGACCTGGGCGGATGACCAGCGCGTCAAGTCGTACAACTTCGACAAGTCCAAGGGCCCCATCTTCGTGAAGTGGTTCGAGGGCGCCGTGACGAACGTCTGCTACAACGCGTTGGACCGCCACCTGCCGGCGCACAAGGATCGCGTGTGCTTTTACTTTGAAGGCAACGACCCGAGTGTAGCGGAAACAGTCACGTACGGCAGCATGTACACGAGGGTGGTGGAGCTGGCGAACGTGCTGAAGCACCAGTACGGTATTACAAAGGGCGACCGTGTTGCCCTGTACCTACCCATGATCCCGTTCGCTGCGGTGGCCATGCTCGCCTGTGCCCGCATCGGTGCTATTATCACCGTGATCTTCGGCGGCTTCTCGGCTCAGGCTCTCAGCTCACGTCTGATGGACGCCCAGGCGAAGCTGCTTATCACAGCCGACGCGTCAGCGCGGGGCACAAAGCCCATTCCTCTCAAGGACGTGGCAGACGAGGCGCTGAAGGAGTGCGAGGAGAAAGGCATGTCCATCCCGTGCCTCGTCGCTGAAAACATGCACCGTCAGTGCTCCGAGATGAAGGAGGGCCGCGATACCTGGTACGGCGATGCCTTGGCGCGGCTGACGCCGGAGCAGCATGAGGAGTGCCCGGTGGAGTGGATGGAGGCGGAGGATGTGCTCTTCCTGCTCTACACCTCCGGCAGCACCGGGAAACCCAAGGCCATTGTGCACACAACCGCGGGTTACATGGTGTACGCCTCCACCACCTTCATGTACACCTTTGACTACCACACGGACGACGTGTACTTCTGCACGGCTGATATTGGCTGGATCACAGGTCACAGCTACGTCGTGTATGGTCCGATGATCCACTGCGCCACGTCGGTGCTGTTCGAGGGTGTGCCGAACTACCCCGACTTCTCGCGTTGGTGGCAGCTCGTCGAGAAGTACAAGGTGTCCATCCTCTACACCGCGCCCACCGCGATCCGCTCCCTCATGCAGGCCGGTGACGACTACGTCAAGGTGGGCAACCGCAGCACCCTGCGTGTGCTGGGCTCCGTCGGCGAGCCGATCAACGTGGAGGCGTGGAAGTGGCTGCGCGATGTCGGCGGCGAGGGCCACTGCGATGTGTCGGACACGTGGTGGCAGACCGAAACGGGCGGCCACATGATTACACCGATGCCGGGCTGCACCCCCATGAAGCCCGGTAGTGCAACGCTGCCGTTCTTCGGTGTCCAGCCGGTTATTCTTGACCCCATGAAGCTGAATGAGAAGCAGGGCCCAGCGGAGGGCCTGCTCGCCATTCGTGCGCCGTGGCCTGGTATGGCCCGCACCATCTACGGTGACCACACACGCTTTGAGAAAACCTACTTTAACGTGGACGGATACTACATGACAGGCGACGGTGCTCGCCGCGACTCGGACGGCTATTACTGGATCACGGGCCGCGTCGATGATGTGCTGAACGTGAGCGGGCACCGCATCGGCACCAGCGAGATCGAGGACGCCGTCAACACCCACCCGGCCGTGGTGGAGAGCGCCGTGGTCGGCTTCCCTCACAACATCAAGGGTGAGGGTATCTACGTCTTCCTTACGTTCCGCCAGGGGACGGAGGTGACGCCCGAGCTGCTGACAGCGGTGAAGGCGACCGTGCGCAAGGTGATTGGTCCGCTGGCCACGCCGGACGTGATGCAGGTGGCTCGCGTCGGACTGCCCAAAACGCGATCTGGCAAGATTGTGCGCCGCATCCTGCGCAAGATATCGTCTGGGCACTATACGGAGCTGGGCGACACCTCGACCCTGGCGAACCCCGACGTTGTCGAGGACCTCATCGCCGAGTACAACAGGCTGTGCCCTCACAACTAGAGGCTGTATCAGAGCATCGGAGAGCGCACGCGCAGGGGCCGACGTCGAGCTGACGTCCGCTCGCGTGACCTTGCGGTGCCTATTATTTCTATCCACCACCACTCCTTGGTGGGCTGCCTCTCTCACCTTGCAACACAACATGCACCCCCCCCTACGCCTCCCCCTCCCCTCTCAGTTACAGATAGACGCCAGCCCATCCGCTTACTGGCACAGACGCGCATACGCCTCTCGCGCCTCATCGTTTACGGTCACGGAGATGTGCCATCGTCGGCACGCTCCATCTCCATCCCTTTTCTCTTGTCCCCTCTCCTTCCCCTTTGTTCTTCGTATTTCTCTCCTCCCCCCCCCCACCTCTGTGATCGGATGGCTTCCACTTTGCCATCGTACAAGAACATAATTCGTATGCAGCGCTCCTCGTCCTCACCCCTGCCTCGGTGCCCTTGACAGCACCTCACCCGCCCGCCCTCCACTCCTCAGCGCGTCTGTGTCTGAGTGTGTGTGTGTGTCTCTCCAGCCCTCCCTCTCCACCTCCCTCTCCCTCTGACATTTTTCCTTGCTTGGATGACTGGTGCCACGTCGGTCACAACACAGCACTAATATCTCCACCGTAAAGAACCTGCGCGTCCGGTGCATCCGCGTGTGCGCGTCTCTCGGCGGACGACATTCCTTGTCTCCACCGTGCGCATTTCTCTGCCGATACGACATGGCCTCAACGCCTCTTGGCCACGGCCTGTGCCTCCAACTCTACCCACCACCCGCCTAACAGCCGCTCCCCATCATGCCTGTCGCCACCCCGTGCATCTTCGGCGGTGGTACTCAGCCTCCCCACCACACTCGTAAGCCGTGTGAGGGCCGGGGGCGGGTGGCTGGGATACGCTTGGGTGGTGGTGTCGACACTCTGCACATCATGTGGATGGCACGAGCGTGTGCCCACTGTCGTGCGCCGCTCCCCCACGCACCGCCATCCAGGACCTCACCGCCGACATCGGCAGTCATGACTCCCACTGGCCTCGCCATGTCGTAGGCACTCGACCCTGTCACCGCCAGCAGCCGTTCGGCATTGCGGGGGGTGGCGGGGGCTCCACGGCCCCCCTCCCACCGAGCGCAGGCGCACACGGGGCCCTGACGCCACGCTCTGAGAGGTCCCGTGTCATCGAGGCCGCCAATGCAATGCTCTCACACACATCCCCGTTTAGGGCCAGGGCGAAGCAGCAGCCATGCCGTCAGCACATGTGTTGGGGCGGCTTCACCGCGTCCTTGGTCCTGCGCAGTACATGAAAATGGTCTCAGCCACCTTCCCTACCCACCACCTCTGTCCTGCCAACTTCCCTCACCCCACCCTCACCTCTCCCGCTCTGTGGGTGGTTTCGACCAGCTTACAAGTATAGACCCTCGCACCTGCGCGTGCACAAGCAGTACTCACACCCGAGCATAGGCTCTGGGGTTGCCGGAAGCGATGTCGCGCACCGCGGAGACTGTGGAGGAGCTGGCGCGGCGCTACTACCTCACGACAGCGCTTGTGGAGGAAGCGGGGCGTCTCTTTGACACTTACGCTGGAAGGGGCGATGCTCCGCCGGCGAACAGTGGCACGGAGCCCTTTATTACGGTGCCTGGGCTGCAGCGGCTCATGGTGAAGATGGGTACCCCCATCTCGCAACAGGACGTGGTGGAGCTACTCCGCTTCTTTGGCAGCGCTGCTGCTGTCGCTGTCAAGGAAGATGTTGAACCGTCGGACAGTTCTGCCAACAGCCAACAGTCTCCGGTGGGAAAGGGGGCCCGTTCTCCCGTAACAGCGACGGCACCTGCAAGTCAGAAGCCTTCATCACGCCAAAAAAAGAAAAACTTTGCAACGGCGCAGAAGACTGACGCCAAGGATGCCGTGGAATCCTCGATGAAGCTTGGCGAAGACCACGGCACAGGCTGTGGAGCAGCCAGTGGTGACACTGCATTTGCGAACCCATCGCCGTTGGCGGCGCCGATACTTGTCGCGGCACCTCCCTCCGCGGTCACGGCGGAGGGCATGAATTTTTCCGCCTTTGTGTACTTTCTTTTGGTGTACCCTGAGCTGTCTCAGCGAGCCTCGGGGATGGCGGCGGCCACATCACCGCCAAACGCCGCCGCACGGAGCGGTCTCCATGTCAGGATTCCAGAGCTCTTTTCGATGATCGACGCGGACGCAGATGGGGTATGGAGCGGGCACGACCTACGCCACGCTGCCGAGGTGTGCGTGATGGAAGATGACGGGCTTCTTCAGGAAGACCCTGATCTGTGCCGCCTGGCAGGAATGCACCCAGCGGAGTTCGCGGTCGCCCTTCACGAGTTGGACGTTGACGGGGACGGCGTTGTGACTTTAGACGATGTACGGCAGGCACTGTATTACTGAACATGAGCAGGAGCAGGGCGGTGGAACCGCGCCGCCTCATGGCGGCGCTGCTCAACTCTTGTGTGTGCATGTGTGTGGGGGGAGGGAGGGAGGGAGGGTTGCGATGGTGGCACGGCTTATTTTTTTTTTTTGCCTCCCCCCTACGGACCTGCCTCCCTGCACGCCCACACACGCACACCACTATTCTTCCACCATCACCCCTCTCCGACATGCCGAGAAATCAGATGCAAGTAAAGAGAAAGATGCGCACGTTGTTTTATGCGTAAGACACGTGTGTCGCACCCACACATATGTATCCTGCTGTGCACCTCTACGCGAGCGGTGTTGTTTGCCAGGGCCTTTTGCGCTTTGCACGGCTACGCTACCGGCGCCTTACGGTGCTCCGCCCTCTCTGTCTCTCTCTCTCCCCCCTCTCCCAGGGCGGGGGAGGGGGATGTGTGCCACGGCACACACGCACACCGTCGCAGTCTGTAGGTGGATAAGAATGCACATTCCAAGGCGGTAGGCACGTTTTGCGACACGCGCACCTCCGTGACGGTCACGGCCCCGCCAGCACGCACAACGATCGAGTCTCTTTCCTGCTGTCTTTTCCTTGTCATACGGACATATTCATATGGGTGCACGTGCCTGTGCGGATATATACACGCACGCCCCTCAGTCGTTGTTGTTGTTGTTGTCCTGTGGCACAAGACGCGCCAACAGACCGACCAAGCGCGTGGCTCAATAAGCGGTGCGTGTATATGGGTGTGTGGGTGGGAAGAGTTTTGGAGGAGGAACAAACCGTTCAGTGCAAGATAACCCCAGTCACAAGACCAGCGGCGTAGACAAGGCAACGCGCGCGCGCACGCCGCTAGACCACGATGGGCGTACCGCTGCTCCTGACCTGGCTGCGGAAGCGCTTTGCCGACTGCTTCATGCCAGCCGACAGCGCGGTCACCGACTACATCCGCAGAAGCACCGACAACCTTTTTATTGATCTCAACTCCTTCTTGTACCAGGCCGCCACCATCATTACGGCAACGCACCGCACGCACCGCTTCCACTCGGTTGATGAGGTGGAGGATGTAGTGCTGCGCAAGCTGTTTGACCTCCTCGACGACCTCGTCATGAACCTCGTCCAGCCCAAGGCACTGGTGTACATCGCGGTAGATGGGGTGTCTCCACTGGGCAAGATGTCGCAGCAGCGTGCGCGGCGGCGTCGTGGAGCCCGCCGGCAGTCGTCCGCCTCGCCATCTTCGTCTTTCCGCCATCACGAGCCGGCGGGCAACATCAACGACCTGTGGGACAGCAACTGCATCAGCGTCGGGACGCGCTTCATGGCCAAGGTGACGGAGGCGCTGCACTTTTACGCCGTCAGCAGGACAGAACGGATCAACGCGAAGCGACTTCGCGAAGAGCGGGTCCGCATTGACAAGGCCGACGCATCAGTGGACTCTGCCGCCGGCGACTCCACCGGCGAGTCGTACGTGTTCCCCTTCATCAGCATCATTGTCGACGATGTGCTGCGGCCCGGCGAGGGCGAGAACAAGATCGCTGAGTTCATCCGCCGCATCCGCGCTGATCCGAGCTACGGCCCGAACACGTCGCACGTCATCTGCAGCTCCGACACGGACGTCACCGTAACCAGCCTAATCCTGCACGAGCCACGTATCCATGTCCTGCGCTACGAGCCGCCGGTCTCGCTGGGAGGTAAGCTGCCCATGAAGCCTCAGCCACCGGCTCAGCATCACCATCAGCACCGCAGCCACCACCAGCACGTGCGTTTCTCCTCTCATCCACATCGCGGCAGTTGTCCGTCGTCGCACGGGCCGCGCCGGGTCGACGGACGGAGCGGCCATGCTCATCACAGCCCACCACGCCCCTCTTCGGGCCACGGCGACGGTGCCGCTGCGCAACCACCGCCCCCGAAAGACAGCTGGCTCTCCACCTTCTTTAGCATTCACGTCTTTCGGCAGCGGCTGCGCGAAATCCTTCACTTGTCACCAGGCAACGACGCCGCTTCCGCCGTCGAGGGCGCCGCCGTGTCTCTGGTGGACGCCGAGGAGGCCGCCCTCACCTTTGAGCACGCCCTCCACGATGTTGTCTTCGTGTTGCTGCTCTTCGGCAACGACTTCCTGCCCACCATCGGTGGAAGCATTCAGGAGGGCACGTTGGACGCGCTACTCGCGCTGCTGGCGACCGACTTTGTGCCGCGCGGGCGCACCTTGGTGGACCCGGCGACAAACCGCATCCAGTATGCGTCCGCCCGCTACCTGCTTAGTTGCCTGGCGGAGCTGCCAGGCAACGCGAAGAAGGGCGGAAGTGGAGGCCGTCTGCAGGTGCACAATGGCGGCTCCGACGCGCTGGACTGGGGCTTTACAGCCGAAAAAGAAGCGAAGGAGCGAGACCCCGCCTTTATCGAGCGACAGCAGCGGCGCGAGAAGCAGCATGAGCGCATGTGTTACTGCTACTGGACGATGCTACAGTGGGCACTGCAGTACAGTGCCGGCATTGTGGAGCACTGGGGCTGCTACTACCCGTACGGCAGGGCGCCCCCCTTGTCAAAGCTTGCCACATACTGCGGTGTGCTCACCTACAACGCACTCGGGGAGATTGCGCGACGGCGACTGGAGATGAGCGCCGCCGCTGGGCGCGTCACGAGCAGCATCGATGGCGAGGTCGAAAACGCCACCGAGGAGGAGGACGATGACGACGGCATGGACGGGCTTCCAACGTCAGCGCTGCAGGCCGGGGAGACTGGCACGGCGGTGATCGATGCTGCAGAGCGCGGCAAGCCGACGGATGTGATGGTGCAGCTTCTGATCCTTATCCCTCCGCGCAGTGTGGCGCTGCTGCCCACTGTCTTTCGGCATCACTACAAGGAAGTCGAGGCGGCTGTGCAGGCACCCGTGGAGCAGCTGAACCTAGTGTCCATCGGTGCCTGGTGCGAGGAGAAGAAGCGGTCGCTTAGCGAGGAAGAGCGGACGCGCTTCACGGCGTACCAGTTCTTCGCCTCCGACGCCGACCTCGGCACCGCCGAGGCCCCGTTTCCCGCGCGAGACATCGCCTTTACCGCCTATTGGAACGGCCCTGCCGTCCAGGCCGAGTTGGCGGCGCTCCGGGTGAGCAAGAAGGCAACAAGTGCTACCCCCGGCACCACCTTCACTGCCAGCGCCACGTCGTCCACGGCGGCGGCGGGACTGCAGAGTAAGGCCGCCTCCTTTTTCAGCATGGGTCGTCGGCCGACTTCCGGCACCTCAAGCAATGGCGGCGCAGCAGCACTCTTGGCAGCTGTCAACATCAATAACACTCGTACCTCGCCGCCACCGGCGCCGGCCACGGCGGAGATCGCGACACCACTCGAAGAGACGCCTGCAAGCCCGTCGACTGAAGTAACCCCGGCACTGCAGCAGCAAAATCAGCCCGTAAAGCTGCGGCACCCAGCAGGCGACTACGTACTCTGGGTGGTCCCATGCGACGCTCTGCAAGACGCGCTGATGGTCAAGGCGTTGGGTACGATGCATGGGAACCGCTTCTGCGTGGGCAGCTACGTACCGCTTGTGGAGCAAGACGCCGTACTCAGTCGCAGCGGTGGGCCACGGCAGGAGGTGCGGCTGCAGTTCCGCCTTGTTGTGGCCCCAGTGATCACGGACACAACGTACGCGGCGCGCCTGCTGTCGGGGTACGAGGAGCCGGCGGAGGTGGGCATGCGCGAGCGGATCGCGGAGGCGAGAAAAGAGGAGGCCGACCAGGCCGATCCGTGGAAGCAGCTGGACAAGATGCAGACGCTGCAACAGGAACGCAAGCGTGCCCGCGACGTCGAGAACGAACACGCGTCTGGTGAAGGGGAACTGGACGGCGACCTTGCGCACGCTGCACCGCTGAGCGCCGGCGATGATGGGCAGGTGCCGCAGGAAGTAGAGCTGCAGGAGCAGCGGCAGCAGCCGCAGCCGCAACAGGTGACGCTTGACACTGTGGACTCGACAGTGCAGGTGGCCGATGCGGAAGCGCTTCTGAAACTTCGCAAGGAAGAAGTGCGGCGGCGGTTAACGGCCTTGAAGGCTGCTCGGCAGGCCGCACAGCAGGACGAGTGACGCACCTACCGGCATACTCGGAAGGCGTGCCTTGGATAGCGAATGCGAACAATCGACTCTTGCTCGCTCGCCTTCTATGTACCGCTTCCTCATCCTCCTCAGCAAGTGGGTGCACCGGCCCCTGCGGAATCAGCAGCAGTAAAGCAGCCACGCTCCTACACGCAGTCAAGTGGACGGGCGCGACAGTGGTGGGGAGGGGTGGGCAGCGAGAAAAACAGGAGCGAAGTGGGGGGTTAGTTGAAGTATATCAAAGGTCTTCAGTCGATTACGGGTGCGCGTACTAGCCTACCATCCACTGTCCCCTCTGCTAGGCAAGCACGCGCGAGCATGACGGAGAGAAAGGGAGCAAGTGCTGCTGTGCATCACACCAGAGGCAACCGGGGCGTGTGCTGGGTGAGCCAATGGGGCCGCACGTTTCACTCGAAATGGGAGACGGAACTACGGTGGCGCACCACTGGAGCATGGGCGAAACAGCTGTCGAAGGCCGGCGCACCGCAGACACTCTGCGCAGGCACAGTCGTGCACTCCCCTCACCCCCACCCGTACGTTTGCTCGCTTGCCCTCCTCCTCGGCCCCTGCCTGCCCACCTGCACACCTCTCCCTGTACGTGTGTGAACGTCTCAGCTGTGATCCGGGCCATCTCCGTGACGGCGTACGAAGGAACACGCACATATACGCACGCACGCGTTTCTCGCTCACCTTTCTGTCTGTAAGTGTGCGCGCAGGCGTCTCTCTCTGATGGTGCCTGTCCCTCATCACCGCGGCGGTGTTGCAGTTTCTGTTGTTGCCCTTTGTCTCCCTTCGTCATCTCGAATCACCGTCATCTGTGCATCTCGTCGGCGCCCGCCCGCCCGCCACTCTCTCTCACTCTCGTTGTCCCGCTGGGGACGGAAACAGAAGGCGCAGACACACACACACGCGACACGCGACACGTCGCACCCGCTGCTCTTTGCCGTTGCCTCGCTTTCCTTTCGCTCCGCTCTGTTTGCCCCGACCGCTCTCGTCGTGCTTGTCTCCGTCGGCTTGCGTGTTTACGTCTTTGCGCCTTCTCTGTAGCTCTGTCGACGCCTGCGATGCGGCACCTTGGGCTGTCGCTTGTATTCACCGGCTGTGGTGCTGTGGGTGCTCGCTGGTAGCGGCAACGTCCTCATGGAGAGGGGAGGGGGGAGCCCGCTGGCGCTGATTCACTGGATGTGGAAGAGGCATGGGGAGCCGTGCTCCGACAAGGTGTTGCGCCGCGGCAGGTTGAGTCCATCGCCGTGTCGCAGAGGGGAGGGGCACCCGCCGCTTAGCGAGCTCCCCGTTTCCT
Organism: Leishmania mexicana MHOM/GT/2001/U1103; assembly: GCF_000234665.1. Classification (NCBI taxonomy): domain Eukaryota; phylum Euglenozoa; class Kinetoplastea; order Trypanosomatida; family Trypanosomatidae; genus Leishmania; species Leishmania mexicana. The sequence goes on from NC_018327.1 coordinate 199,521, forward strand.
ACCAGCTCGGCACCACGCTTCCGTACAAGACAACGACGTCGTGCGCTGCAGCACAACGGCTATTCGAGGCGCCGTGTGTCGTGGGGATGGCGGACCCGAAGCACTTCATGTTCACGACACGGAAGCGCCCCTGTGTGCTATTCCTCACCGTTGTGTGTGGAAGAAGGGGAAGGAAAACTGGTGGGGCCAGAGATGGGGAGGAGGCCTGACCGTCTGTCTGCGTCACAGTCGTCCTCGATGCTCTGGGCCACCCTTCCTCATATGTGTGTCTTTTGTTGTGTCAAACTCTCACTCACTCGGACTGCGACGGATAAACCGCAAAGGACGCCAGAAGATGGGGGAAGGAGAAGAGACGGAGGACACAGTCGCTGTCTCCGTTCTCCCCCTCTATGGTAACAGTGGGGGGTGGGTGCCAGCGGTTTGGCGCTGCTCCCCCCCCTCCCCCTCACCCCCACCCGGACCCTACACGATACGCGTTGTATCTGCCTCTCTCCCAGACCGAGAGGAACACTGGCGGTTGTGATGGGGAAGCAGACACATCGACTCCGCCGCCACGTAAGTCCACGGCTCCCCGCCGCTCTACATATATATATATATACCTCTCCCCATCGCCCCACCGCCCTCTCATTTTCTCCTGTTGTGCTCATTTACCACCTTCCGCACATGCGCCTCTCTCTCTCTATATATATACATATACATATGGATTCGCTTCTTCAGAATGCGGCGTATCCTAAGTTGCATCGTGCCCCCCTCCTCCTCCATCTATCCATCCTCCTCCTTTTGCCATTCGTGTGTGGCGGTTACCGCTGTCGTGAGCTCACGCTATCCTGGTCTATCATCTGGTGGGGTCGTGTGCCTGATCGCTTAGTTCTTCTGCGCGTGTCGGTGTGTAACCCCCTCCATTGCGCAACCGGTGTGGTGGCCGAAATTTTCTTTTAGCGTGGGAGTGAGTGGCATTGCTTTAGTTGTCATCCTTCGTGACCCTGCCCCTCCACACCACCACCACCACCACCACCACCAGAGCATCCTATTCTAGCTGTTCTGTGGGTACGTTTGTGGGTGGGTGGTTGCGCCAGTAGACGTACACACGCACGGGCACGGCGATATACCTGTGTATTTTGCCTGCCTCCATCGAGCCACTCTGAGACGGTGCGGCTTTTCACTGGACGCCCGTCCCCTTTCTCCTTTCTCCTCCACTGTGTACACGCATCCGACCCGCTGAGCTCGCTGCTGCAGGTGTGGCACAGCCGCCATCGTCGCCACCATGCCTCTGTATAGCATCACGATATGCCCATTGAAGCTCACTGCGTACTTCTGCCGCCAGGGCTCCGTGTATGTGGTGGTGATCTCGCGCAAAGGGCTTGAGGTCGCGACGAACCCGTCGATCTGCAGCAGCCACAACGAGGTCATCTTTTCCGACGTCGACGGCCTCAGCAGCGCGAGGGTGTTTGAGCTGTCATTCAACTCACCAAAGGATCGGCGAATCCTGAGCTTTGGCATTTACGACGTAACCAACCGCAAGAACTCCGCCAAGCTCACGGGATTCGAAATCCCGCTGGCGGGCATGTGCAGCGTGCTGGCTGGTGAATCCATGTGTGAGAAGAAGGGCATCTCCTTCCGCGTTTCCGGACAGTCGGGACGCCTCGACGTCATCTTTCGCATGCACCCCGTTGGCACACCAGTCCCGCAGTTGCGTGTGGTGCAGGCAAACGAGCCCACACCCGGAATGGCGGCCGATGTGCTGGGTGCCGCTTCCCATCGCAGTGCGGGGGTGGCCTCACTCGGGTCCGGTGGTGGCGGCGACGCCGGCACTGGATTGACCAGGTCCACCCGACTGCCGGAGCACGCGCTGCAGGCCCTTATACGTGAGGGAATCATCCCAAGCGACGTGGACGCGGTGGAGATGGACCTTGACCTGGCGAATGAGATCGCCGTGCGCACCACTGTCCTCTTCCCCAGCCGCACCGACCTCGAAGACCAGATCCGCACGCTAACGCGAGAAATCCAGAAGCTAGAGTACGATGCGCAGTACGCCGCGAAGGACAAGGTCGTCGCCGGCTCTGCCGCGTCCGCCGCGCTACGGAACGAGATTAACTACTGGAAGGAGAAGGTGAAGGAGATCGACGACAAGTCCGCGCACGATGCTGGCATCGCGCAAAAGACCGAAGAGCTGCAGCCGAAGCCGGCCATCTCGCAGGAATACATTGCTGAAATTGAGGCGCAGCTGGCGACGAAGCAAATCGAGATGTGCAGCCTCGAAGCGCAGCAGAGTCACCGCGACGTCACAGAGGACGCGATGAGACTCTTGGACCAGATCGATCACTTGCAGACGATACTGGTGGAGCTGAAGAGTGAGGGGGCCACGCCAACAACGCTGAAGAGGAAGGATTGTGACATTGCCGAGAACGGCGACCGCTGGGACAAGCTGGCCGCCAAGCTGTACGATGCCGAGAGCATGACAGAGCAGCTCAAGCAGACGGTGATGGCGCTGAACCGCGTGCAGTACGAGCCCTACCTTGCTGGCGTGGAGGCTGGGTTCATGCACACTGTGCCAAAGGAGTTGGAGTTTGTGGTGAAAAACCCGCGCACGCCAGGCAACCTGCCGCCCCAGATCAGCAACCCCACGGCATTGGCGGCGGCTCCACCGACTGGCCAACCCGCTGGAAGCGACGCGACGGGAGACATACTGGACGACTTGTTTGGTGCACCTCCGATGCAGGCACAGCCGGCTGCCGCGCCGGAAAAAACGGCCGCTTTTCCTTCCCCGTCCCTCTCATGCACAGCATACGAGCCTCCCAAGGCGGCGCAAGTCACGCCTGTTTGGGCGCCATCAGCTGACGGTTCAGCGCCCAGCTCGTCCCCTGCTCCACAGCCATCGCAGTTGATGCCTACTGCGCCCGGTGCCCCAGAAGCCTCGCAGCCGAAACCAGCGGCAGCGGGCCCCGCGGAAGCCCATCCTGCGCCAAACTTACTGACAGTGAGCGCACCGTCAGCACCGCCCTCGCCAGCTGCTCAGCTCGACTCCACGGCTGCGGAGCGACCGGTGGAGGCGGCCGAGCCAAATGTGTTGCCTGTGCACGGCTCGCCCAGCCAGGACTTCGCCGCCGCCACCCCGGTGCCGAATGCGTCCCCCATGGGCGCAGAGATGACCGTGCCCGAGACCCGTGTGACTCACCGAGGCGCTGGCATGGCAAGTGCAACTCCATCTCCGGCGGCGGCGCCAGCGAGTGTTGTACCGCCTTCACGGGAAGTGCCAGTGCAAGCACCACGGTCGAACTCCGTAGCTGCCACTCAGAGCAGCCATGAAATGCCAGCGGCGCAGCTTCTGCAACCGCAGCCGCAAAGCGCACCCCCAACTCAGCAGCAGCAGCCCCCGCTGGCAAGCTACGGCACCGCGATTCCCGGGACGGCTTCCTACCAGGTGCAAGATGCCGGACAGCGGCCAGGCTACCCATCCCAGTCGCAACCACAGTTGCAGCAGCAGGCGTACAATCATCAGCAGCAGGCGTATGGTCAGCAGCCGCAGCAGGCGTACGGTCAGCAGCAACAGCAGCCGCAGCAGCAACAGGGGCCACCAGTGCCGCCCTTCGAACGCCGTCCACCGTCGCTGGAGGAGATCCCGTACACTGGTTTCTACGGCATTCCCCTTATGGCCCGTGGCTGCCCTATCGACATCTATCTTGACGGCAAGAGCCCAACGCGTGGCACGGAGCTAACCTTCATCAACAACGCTGACTATCAAATCATGATCGGCGGTGTCGAGCTGAAGCAGGAGGATATCTTCTCCCCTGACCCGAATAGCGCCAAGACGATTCCGACACAACGGTGGCCGCAGCACATCTGGGTACCGGGTGGCGGCAGCCGGCAGAGTTGCACCATCGCCCTTCACCCGTCCTTCCCCCGTGGGTCGTCTATCATGGCGCTCGTCATTGTGTACGTCTTTAACGAAGGACACTACACGCCGTTCACAGCGCGCTTCACCATCTAGTGCACCGGCGCGCACCCCATTTCTTTGCCTGGAGAATACGGTTGGGGGAAGAAGCAGGGGCGTGCGATTGCGTCGATGGTGAATGATGAAGGTGGTGATGTACGTGTCAGTATCTAAAGCAGAAGGCTGCCCCTTCGTCTCTCTATGCCTGTGCGCGCGCGTCTGTGCATCGACGGGTGTTTGTTCTGGTGGGGCCTTTTTTTCTTTCCCTGTTGACGCGAACTTTACTTTGGTCGGCGTGGCCTCCGAAGCGGGTGGAGAATGTCCAGGTTAGTCTCGGTGTGTGCTCCTCCCTTGCGCCGTTCATGTGTGCGTATCGAGCGTTGTAGTTGCCCCCGCCTGCCAGCCGATCGCGTCCAATCCCATTGACTTTATTTTGTATTTGCTTGACGGTGGCTCTGTCTGAGGCGTCCTCCGTCTTCGCTTGTTTTCTCCTTGATGCTGCCGCCTCCGTGTACATATCCCCCCGTCAGTCCGGTGCGTGCGTACGAGCGTGTGGTGCATACACATGAGTGGGGCGGGTCAGTGACGCGGTGTGTTCTCCGTATTACAGCGACTGTCCGCGGGAGTGGGTGGTGCAGGAAATCAATGCTGAAACGAAAACGCCACTGACAGTGACCCTAGCCCACACCACACCACCCACTCTCTCACACCTGTTGCGCTGCATCTCTTCGAGGTTCGAGCCGTGGCTGTTTCGCCGGTCCGCATCTCCCTGTAGGTTTCTTTCTTTGGCTCCTCTTGCCAGTCGTGTTCCCGTTGGAGCGAGTGCAACGATATTCATCCGTGGGTCGGGGGAGGGGGGAGGAGGTGCGGTGCGTGAGCGCGTGCGTCTGAGTGAGAGCCACAGCGGCTAGCACATGACCGCGTCTGGCGTTTAGCCTTTTCCTTCCTCTTTCTGTAGTCCCCGATGACACGGGACACCTCTCAGTGCGCGGCGTCAGGGCCCCGTGTGCGCCTGCGCTCGGCGGGAGGGGGGCCGTGGAGCCCCCGCCACCCCCCGCAATGCCGAACGGCCGCTGGCGGTGACAGGGTCGAGTGCCTACGACATGGCGAGGCCAGTGGGAGTCATGACTGCCGATGTCGGCGGTGAGGTCCTGGATGGCGGTGCGTGGGGGAGCGGCGCGCGACAGTGGGCACACGCTCGTGCCATCCACATGATGTGCAGAGTGTCGACACCACCACCCAAGCGTATCCCAGCCACCCGCCTCCGGCCCTCACACGGCTTACGAGTGTGGTGGGGAGGCTGAGTACCACCGCCGAAGGTGCACGGGGTGGCGACCGGCATGATGGGGAGCGGCTGTTAGGCGGGTGGTGGGTAGAGTTGGAGGCACAGGCCGTGGCCAAGAGGCGTTGAGGCCATGTCGTATCGGCAGAGAAACGGCGACGGAGTATGACAACGTCTCTTGCTGTGCTCTTGGGCTTTTCCTTCTTTTTCGTGCGTGTTTGTCTTTACCGTATCCACTGGTCGTCCCCCCGCCACTCGCGTGCTTGCCAGGGATGCGCACGTTGTTCCCGACTGGATGGCACAGAGAGAGGGAGGGAGACACGGCTGTATGTGTGTGTGTGTGTGTGCTGCATGGTGCAGGAAACAAGGTGCCAAGAGGGAGTACGACTTCTGTGAGGTGCAATGGCTCACCTGTGCGTGGCCGCAGCCCAAGTTGATCATGTGTCGCAACCAGCACGTTTTAGCGTGACTCAGTGGTGCACCGAAGAATGCCTCAGCAAGTCGACTGCTACTTTGCGTATAGGTAGGCTAGTGAATCGAATCCTCAGCCCCGTTCATCATTTCCCTGGTTTTCAGCTCTTGCACACGCATACAGATCTTTGCATCGGATCACCCGCTTGCACTCTTTCTCACGCAAACAACCACATCCCTCCCCCCCCCCCACACACACAACAGCGCACACTCTCGCCGCGCATCATTGTCAGCTGCGGCGACAAGATCATTGAAGTACACCACACTGGAAAACACGGTGCGTGCAAAGGACAGCGAAGGCAGCAGATGCGCAAGGAGCAGCTGCGAGTTGGTTTTCTCGGCGCGTCTACTGTCGCGCGCAAAGCGTGGTTGGCCATCCACCGCGCGGGTCACCGTGTGACCTGCATTGGATGCCGAGACGCTAGCAAAGGGCGGGAGCTCGCTGAGCGCCTGCAGAAGGACATAGAGGCTGACAACAAAACGAGGAAGGCGGCAGATGCCGGCGCGCAGCAGCCGTTTGTGGCACCAAGGGTCGGCTCCTACATGGATGTTGTGCGAGCAGACAACGTGGATGTCGTGTACATCTCACTGCCCACGTCCAAGCGACCGGCGTGGATTCGAGTGTGTGCCGAGCACGGTAAGCACGTCGTAAGCGAGAAACCAGCCGCCACCTCCGCAGCAGAGCTAGTCGAGTGTCTGCGTGACATGGCATCAAACCGCCTTCTCTTTATGGACGGGACCGCCCTCTCCCACAGCCAGCGACTGCAGGACGTGTGCCGCGCAGTCGCCCAACTCGGTGGACCGGTGCACATCAACGCGCACATGTCCTTCCCGGCGTCGCCGACCTTCATGGCGAGCGACATCCGCCTTCAGCCACTGCTGGAGCCGTACGGCGCGCTCGGCGACTTGGGGTGGTACTGCATCCGCTGGATTCTGCATATCGTCGACTTTGTGCTCCCAACAGGTGTGGGGGGCCGTGTGACAGAGTGCGATGCGCTGTGGGATGAGGAGGAAGCCAGCAACGGCGCTGCCAATGGCACGACTACCGGCGCGCGCCCAGCCGGCGCACCAGCGGTGGCGGTAGTGGCGGCGTCAGAGCGGAGACAGCCAAAAACACCGGTGCCCGCCGCCATCACAGGATTTGAAGGGAATCTGGAGTTTACCATCCCGGCACCGACAGCGAGCTATGTCGCGCCGGCCGCAGCAGCGGAAGCGGCGGCGACAGTGACGGCCTCCTTTCGGTGCGGCTTTCACGACTGCCACGACCAAACAGTCGACATCTTCTGCCGCAACGGCACCGTGACTGTGCACGGGGCCATCAACCCCACGGCAGAGGATAGGCCGCGGTTTTTGACGCAGCGTCACCAAGTGGCGGCCGCGTCAGCGACTGCGGTGCGAGAAGAACGTAGCGCAGCGAACGCCACCGAGGCGTTCCAGGTTTATGAGCGGTTGGAGGAGAGAAACGATGTCGTGTACTCGACCACACCGGAGGAGACGGACAGTGCGCAGCAGATGGAGCAGCTGTGGCGCGATGTCGGCAACAGCGTGATGCGTCTCGGCAAGGGTGAGCCGCTCATCGCTGACCCCGATCTTGCAAAAAAGTGGTCGACTTTCGCCTATCTGACACAGGTAGTAATGGACCGCTCGCTAGAGGCTGCGGGGCAGCACGCACCGGCTGCCACCACCGCATCTGCAGACGCATAAGAGCCGCGTGCGAAACAGTGCACATCCTCCACACAGCGACGCCGCTGTCCGCGAGGTACTTTTTCTGTTCAACTTTTCCCTCCTGTCATAGAACATCATCAACGTCTCACTCGCCCCCACGGCCTGCCACAGGCCCCCGCCACACCGCGTGGTGCGAAGTAGCCCTGGGCGCAAGCGCTACAGCCATGCGCCTGACTCGGCCATGTGAGAGCGCGGCCTGTGCCTCCAACTCTACCCACCACCCGCCTAACAGCCGCTCCCCATCATGCCGGTCGCCACCCCGTGCATCTTCGGCGGTGGTACTCAGCCTCCCCACCACACTCGTAAGCCGTGTGAGGGCCGGGGGCGGGTGGCTGGGATACGCTTGGGTGGTGGTGTCGACACTCTGCACATCATGTGGATGGCACGAGCGTGTGCCCACTGTCGCGCGCCGCTCCCCCACGCACCGCCATCCAGGACCTCACCGCCGACATCGGCAGTCATGACTCCCACTGGCCTCGCCATGTCGTAGGCACTCGACCCTGTCACCGCCAGCAGCCGTTCGGCATTGCGGGGGGTGGCGGGGGCTCCACGGCCCCCCTCCCACCGAGCGCAGGCGCAGCGGCCCCGCCAGGCCCCGGGCCGCGCGGCGGGGGAGGGGGCGGCCCTTCTAGGGCGGGGGGCCGCCGCCCCGGCCCCCCCGCCGCGACGACGGCGCCGGCCACGAAGCCCCCCCCCCGCACCACGGAAACCCACAAAGCCACCAACCCGAAGCGAGGCGGCGCCAGCGACAAGGCGCAGGACAACCGCCCGCCTGAGACCAAAGAAGTCCAAATTTGATCGACGTTCCACTTTTCATTTTTCAGCCGCCTGAAATGGTAGCCACCTCCTGCATAGCTGAAGCCCGCGTGCAGCACACAGCTGACCATTGTGCGGTCAGCACCTTTCACCGCAACTTTCACCTGCCGGCTCTTTGAAGCTGCCTACATTATTCACTGTATCTTTTTCGCCTCTCCTTTTCTGCCCTCCGATGGCATGGGACGCCGCAGGGCGCAGCTTCAGCGTCCACTTGTGAATGTATGGGGAGGCCAGGCAGCCGTCCTATCTCTGCCGATGCTGAGGAATTCCTGACGGCAGCAGCCAAGTGCCTACGATATGGCGAGATAAGAGCGATGTGTCGCTGCCGATGTAGGCGGTCCTGTCCTAGATGGGGTTGCGTGGGAGAGCGACCTTCAGCATTGGACACGCTTGTGCCATTCCCGTGATAGGCAGAGGGTCAGTGTGACTCGAGCGTATTCCACCCCCTGGCCCTCACACGGCTTACAAGTGTGGTGGGGAAGCTGAGTGCCACCCCTAAAGATGCACGGGGTGGCAACCTGCATGATAGCAGCCACTGCAAGGCGATCGTCAAGGCGGGTGGTGGGTAGAATTGGAGGCACAGGCCCTGCTCTCACATGGCTGAGTCAGGCGCATGACTGTAGCGCATATCTACGGCTGCTTCGCACCGTGCGATGTGCCCGTGTAGCTTGCCCGGGCACTGTGGTGTTGAGCTCATGTTGTATGGCACATGATGAACGCTGAAAAAAAGTCTCCTTTCCTACTTCTGCTGGCAGAATTTGCCATCTCAGAGCGGGTCATCGAGCAAGTACACCATCAAAAACTTCTTCCATGCAAGCATACAGGCAAACACAGTCCGGAAATCATGTCCTCAGATACCATCCAAGTTGGGTTCCTCGGAGCCTCAACGATTGCGCACAAGGTGTGGGCAGCCATCGAAGCGGCTGGAAACATGCAAGTCACTCTCGTAGGCAGTCGATCCGTGGAGGTGGCGCAGAAATTCATTGACGAGTGCATCGAAAGCCTTCATATCAGCGAAGAACGCAAGGCTGCAGCGGCCACCTACGATGAGGTTGTCGGTAGCTCTGAAGTTGACGTTGTGTACATCTCCATCCCAGTCACCACCAGACACGAGTGGGTGATGAAGTGCGCTGAGAACAATAAGCACGTTGTTGGCGAAAAGCCCCCAGGTTCTACGCCAGAGCAGCTACAGTCGTGGATTGAGGCACTGAGCGCGAAGGGCCTGCTATACATGGATGGAACAATGTTCTCTCACGGGCCGTACGTGAAGAAGGTGGTCGAGTGTCTCCCCGAGATCGGCGACATTCGTCGCATGACGTTTGTCTTCTCTTTTCGCGCCTCGCCGGAGAGACTGCAGAATGACATCCGCTGCAACCCAAATCTAGAGCCGCTGGGCGCACTCGGTGACATTGGCTGGTATGCCATCCGCTCTTTTCTACACATGGTCCACTTCACCATGCCCACCACCGTTGCCGGTCGCATTATTGAGGAACTACCGAACGGTGCTGTTACCTCCTTCAAAGGAGAGCTCACTTTCCCCGGTGCCAAGCCGGACGCAGTCATCTACGCATACTTCTACTGCAGCTTCTTGAGCTCACCCCAGCAAAGTTTTATCGTTTCGGGCACGAAAGGGCGCATTGTTGCCGAGCAGCTGACGAACCCGCTCACTGATGCCGGAGCGGCGTGCTTTAAGATTGTGAAGCCCACGTTTTCCGGCCCTGATCCAAACACGGACGTCACCGTTGAGCAAAACGTGACAAATGCCCAGGTTCCCGAGGAAACGGGACATATGCAGGAGACGCAGATGTGGCGTGATGTTCGCGACTGTCTCAAGAGGGACGAAAGCGGCCGGCTGATTGCCGAGGAGGATGCCGTGCGCGAGTGGGCCCGCAAGTCATGGATGACGCACTGCATCGCGGCCAAGTTGATGGAGTCTGCCCGCTCGTAGCTGCAGCAGCTCTGTTGCCCTTGCGTGGCAATATGAGAAATATGGGCATGCTGGGTGTGGCTCGACAGCGCTTTGCAGCAGACAGAGGGATGCTTTCTGAGCACTCATCGACACTGAAGGTGTCTTGTATTATTTTTTGTTCTCAAGTGTCTCTCGAATGAACTTCACGAAAAACGCTCATGGAAAGCATATACAAGTCTACTCTCCTTTACCTCTTCGGTACTTTGGTTGAGCACCTACCGAACTACCCTTTTTTATGAATCTTTCATCGTCTCATCTCTCTTTCTCTCAGCTGTTATTCCCGTCACGTGAATTGTAGAACCTCAGTGATACACAGAAAAATGCATGAAAAGGAAAAGAGCTGTAACAGTATTTCCCTGCGTAGGATCGTCATGTGCAATGCTCCCGGCAGTTACTGATTCACAAATCCGACTTTACCCAACCGTGTCACGTGCGCTGAGTGGAATGGAGACGATGATTACTATGGTGCTTCAGGTGCTGCTAAACTCGCAATTCAGCTGCAATTTTTTTTCTACCACGTTGCTTCGCTCCCTTTTTTTTTCAGCCTTCCTTTCGTTTCGAGAGCTTCAACGATGGCCTCGCGCACACGTTTGGATACTTCTCCCGTTGCTCCAGTACGTTGTCTACCTGCGCACACACTTGGTGTATCCGTGCTTCCTCCGATCAAAACTGACGCTGTGACCTTCTACTTTCACGAAGCATACGGTGCTCCAAAAGTTATTGGAGTCGCGGATGACAAACAAAGTGAGGCACGCAACATCCACTCTGAGCATGTAGAACTCCTTGTAAGAAGGAGCAGATGACGTCGCTGCAAAGCGTCTTGTGCTTTCCTCTTAGGGTTTGAGCTGATTTCCCTTTTACCTGCTTCAAGCGAAACGACAAATCAAACAGCATGGTGATCTCGACTCACTCGCTCATCTTTCTTGAAAATAGAGGCATAGCTGCCAGGAGCAGCTCCATTCTCAATGCGAAGCCATTGGTGCATCGCGTTCATTCCGCTCTTACCTGCAGTAGCTACATAGACGTTGTGTTGCATGGGTCCTCCGCTCCTTCATCTCTTCCTCTCCTTCGACCCTTGTGTATATTGCCTGCTCCTGTGTGTGCAAGGCAGCGTTCGTGCGTACTAAGAGTGTACTCTCTGTCACAGTGCATTACCTCTGTCAAACCATCCGCTTAGTTGCTGTTGTTGTTGGCGTGCGATCAACACAATTGACCTCCTTCCTTTTTCGGTGTGGAAGTGTGATGAGCGTGCCTACGGCATCTGCGATGCAGCTGGTGGTGGACTCGGCTGCATCAGACAATGGCAACAATAGCAGCGTTATGCAAACACCCGTCCCACCCACTGGCACGACACTGTTTCTTCGCGAGGAAGGCAGCCGCACCTTTGTGCCTGTGTATCATCAATCGAGCGTGACGCTCCGCGATTTAGCCGAGGAGTTCAACATTAGCAGCGTTCTCGAGTGCGACGCGCACGGGAACGTTCAGCCACGCGCGGTCGCTTTTGACTCCCCATCGGACGTTTTGCACAGTGGACGGCACTACATCGCTCGGCGAGATGCGCGGGCCGAGGCCGGCAACAGCTACGTCACCTTCCGCGGCAAGATTCTTGTGAAGGAGTACGAGCTAGAGCATCCGACCCCGCCCGCAAGCCAGAACGTAGAGACACCAACGATAGCAGGCGATGGTGTAGAGAGCGCCTCCCTCGCACACGAGACCCATTCTGTCCCAGCTGCCACTCCCTTCCCAGACAAGCGCAGTGTGCGGCAGGCAATGGAGAGGGATGAAGAAGGCTATGCAGCCAGTGGGCTTTCCTCATGCACGCCTGTTCCGCGGCAGGACTACAACGAAGAGGACAGATCGAGCATCTCTCGAGCTCTAGCGCTATCGTCGGAGCGTAAGCGTCCGAGAGAAGACGCTAGCGGGACAGGTGCGGAGGGCTCTGCAGCGAGCGAAAGGAGTCAGCAGCGTTCCCAGGCACAGCGGACTGAAGAGCCGCAGCTTTCCTCGGCAACTCGACCCGGCAAGGAGAATGTTTTGCAGGACTGCACGAATGGCCCATCTGCGCCTCTAACGCTGTCGGGGAAGTCGAGCGACGCGCAGAGCAGCTCTCAAACTGCAAGGGAGGATACATCAATTGATGAGCCAGCTCAGCGCTCGCTGCGGTTTATTCCCTTCCCAGAGGCAGCTTCTGATGGTAGTGAGACGTATGTTACGCTGGAGGATCTGCAGAGACTGTGCCAAGAAGCCGCCACTCAAGAAGAAGAGTTCCAGAAGAGGCACAAGGGCGCCACAGATATCTTAGAGAGCGCTCGGCGCGTTCTCTTCACAACTGGTGAAGTGGACTAAAAGGCTGGATGCATGTGTGCATTCCTTCGAGATAGCGCTGAGGCCCTTTTTCTCTTGTTCTACCCCTGGTAGGAGACGACGGCACGTACTTCTTATGAGACAGGGCATATATGTCGTTTCGGCTGCTGGTTATGGTTGTCGGTAGTGAAGCAGCACTTCCGTGGCGATCGTGATAGATTCATTCGCATGGGTGGCCGTGTACGAATAGACTGTTTTTTTTTCTCTTCTTTTCCGCGGCTTCTCCTAGAGTGTGCCTCTACGTGCCGAAATCTTGTCGTGATTTCTTTTTTAGCTTTGCCCTAGTGGCGCTCTTCGTCTCCATGCTAGATACGACAAC